>NC_056732.1:1163773851-1163781351 GCF_019279795.1 Protopterus annectens | reverse complement strand
CTTGTCAACCCCCCCACACACTAATCTATCTGCATATAGCAATGTTTGATGCCTAGAGTGGTCAGTTCATGCACTGCCCTGTGTAGCTTGCATGAAATTTCATATGCATCCTTTTCTTCTATGTATCTCAAGGACAATTGTGGAGCAAATTCTACCTGAATAAGATTTATTTATGAATCTTGTCATTAATATAAATAAATATGTTTTATGGCTTTCTTCCAAAATATTATCTGAATTATTTTACAAGGTCAAAGTGCTCAGATCTCTATATGTCAAATTTTTATATTTTATTTACTAATATGGAACTGGCCAATGAATAATGCTTATCAGATGCCAACATTCAAAAAGCTGCATTTGAATTTAAGTATTCTATGAAAAAAAAAATCTTGAACAGCATCAAAGGAAATGTAATTTATGTTGTCAATTTACTACTGAATTACATCTATTTAGAAATATATATTTATATTAATCTATCAACTCTTGGGCTGTATTGCTATACATACCTCTCAATCTGCAGACGTTGAAAATAGGAACAAAGGCCCTTGAAAAACAGGAACATGCAGCTAAAAATCCGAGCATCTTATTAGCTTAAAATTTAAACAGCACATATCGCTTCCCATTTCCAGTAGGAGTGTGAGATACTACTTAGAATAACATTAAAAAAAACAGAGACTGACAAAAATCAATCAAATATGACATAGAAGTGCATAATCAAAGAGACTGTGGACTTAGTGAACTGTATCACAAAATTCAACCAAACAAGGTCATTTATTTCTGCTTCTAATAAAGGGAGTTGTAAGATGTGGGTCCTCTTTATTTTTTAAATTATTGTTGTCTCTAGTATGTTGGTCATGTAGTGTACTAGACTGCTTCAAAAATACAATGTGATAAGGGGTATTCAAAAAATCACATGAAGGGTAAAATCAAGCCTGAAAACAGATTCATTCTAAATCAAGACTTGAAAATATTGACATTCCTACAAAATAAGGGTAGTTCCGAGGTCTAGTGCTATATGAGACTCCGGTTTCCTTTTTCATATAAAATACTTCTTCATCAGACAAATACATAAAACAGTAAACAATCTACTTGTAAAGTTATTTGAATGTGTTTTATTTGTAAATCATTTACTTTTGTATCCATTTTTGTTTTTATATTTAGAATGAAGTCAAAGTGGTCCCGACAAAAATGTATAACTGATACACTGATTGTGCTGTTATGTGTTTGATTGTGTGTGTGTGTGTGTGTGTGTGTGTGTGTGTGTGTGTGTGTGTGTGTGTGTGTGTGTGTGTGTGTGTGTGTGTGTGTGTGTGTGTGGGGAGGAGGGGTTGGTGTATGTGGGTATCTGTGTGTGAGTAGGCATCAAATTTGTGTGGCCACTTATCTCTTTCTGTTTGCATGCTATAAAACTGTAAAAATGTGATGGTATAAATTAAGACAAACTAAGCAATTGAGGTCATGGTCTGAATATATCATCTCATGCAAAATACTTGAAACTCAGATTTATTTTGAAGATTTAACATATGCTTCACTAATTTTATATCTAGGTCCTAGTAAGAGATGTTCTATAATAAATTGCAACTGTATTGATCAGTATTTCACTATCAATGCTGCTTTAAGAGCTTCTAGCTGTATGTTACTTTAGACTAAAAGGGCAAAAACATAATCCCATTTTATAATTGTAACCAAATGAAAGAAGCTTAAGCACACATCTGATCATGGACCAAGAACAGAAGGATGAATAAAATCACTTTATTGTACAATTAATAAGCGCTTTCATCCTGTAACATTCAGGACATCTTCAGAATAAAATAGTACACTTATCCCAACATTTAAATATCTTATCCAAGTAAAAGGCGCCAAACAGTTTAAACTATTTAAAGAGAAATGCACTCCATATATTGTTTAAAAATCTCCATTACATATTTTAAGACATATCCAATGTAACTAGGAAATAACTTAATTCCTAATATGTCTGCCACATTAAAACAATTAATGTTGAACTATAACCTTCTGAAATGAACACAGGGCAATCCAGCTTGGAACTTACAAGTCTGTTGTATAGAAGTATATAATGTAATTACCTTAATAAAGGGATGAAGATCGAAACCTAAGTTGCAAGGGATATAAGAATAAATAAATAAAAAACCTAAAATATACAGTAAACAGATACTCAACTTAATATATTAATACAAAAATGTATATATATATATATATATATATATATATATATATATATATATATATATATATATATATATATACACATATATAGGTCTACTTTGTTAAGTTGAATTCACTGAATTTTATTTCACCCCAACCACATCACTGAAAACACAAATAGCTGAAAACTCATTTCACTGAATCTCGTTTTACTGAACTGCAGTTAGTACATATATGGCACTGTGTAGAGTACTATAAGGCAAGTAAAAGGTATATGCCCTTTTCCCCACTGTAGTGTGATCCTGGAGTTAGTATATATAGTTAGGGGTGTGTGGGGGGCACAGACCCCCACATTAGGGGGTGGGGGTGATGTAGCCCCCCCCCACTTATTTTGAGTACATATTATCTTCCAGAGAGAGTTAGTCTTTGGTGTTGTAACTATGCATGTATGTTGCTTAAAATGTATTATTTTGAAGTTTTTGGTAAAATATAATATAAAACAAACAAGGTGGGGGAAGGTAAATGTGGAAACTGTACTAAAATATAGGGATTAGTACACAAAGGAGAAACAGGGGAGGCTAAATAGGGAAACTTTACTCAGTTATAATGGGATTAGTGCACAGACAAGAAGCAGGGGAAGCTAAACACGGAAACTGTACTCAGTTATGTTATAGGATTAGTGCACAGACAAGAAGCAGGGGAAGCTATATGGTGAAATGTACTCAGATTATTAAAAAGTGATTAGTTTACAAAGACCATTTTTTACATAAGTTATTTATGTTGAATTAATAAAGTAATCTTGTTCACTTTATTGATCCATGTCCAGAAATAAAAATGGAAATGTTGTTAAAGGATATGAGAGGGACACAAAATTATAGTGTAACAAAGGGGAGTAAATGTGATGTGTTCATAAAATGCTGAGTCAAGATATCAACAAGTACAGTAGATACAAATCAGCCTAGAGGTAATAGAGGGAAGAAAAACCAGGTTTGCCCCTATACTTGGAAAATTAGACTCTATTCATGCATTAAATGATGCAGTAGATAATGACGGAGATAACTACAGTTCAGGTATTACACTCACATATGATGGACAAGCTGGTCTGGTTAGAATGGTTATAGAAAAAGAATGGTTGAATTTTGCCAAGATACCGGATTTGGATTATATTTTTGATAAAGAAATAAAGTACACATAACGCAAGGCTAAAAATATTAAGAACTTGTTAGAGATGGGCACTCAAATAGGAAGAAGTGAAGGGCACTCTAGGAATAATAAAAAAGGTTTATTTAAATGTGGTAGTTGCAATTACTGTTCCCATTTGTTAATAGCCTCAATATATTTAAAACCTTGTAACAAGAAGTTACATTTGAATTATTTTGTGAATTGTAACACCAAAGGAATTATATACTTAGCAATTTGTAAAATATGCAAGTCATTTTATATAGGGAAGAGTGAGAGAAAACTCAAACAGAGGTTATATGAACACCTCTATGATATAAAAATGAGACATGAAAACAATGCCCTATATAAGCATACCTTTGTATGTAAGGGAGCTGAATTTGGATTTTTTGTTCTAGAGACCGTAGCTATTGACCTGAGAGGTGGACCATGGGAAACAAGGGTTGAATACAGAGAGCTGTATTGGCAAGCAGTATTGGAAGCATGTAAAAAAAACTGGTTTAAATTACATGACCTCTATTATGCCTGTATTAAAGCTTAGATCTGCTAAGTTATAGATAGGGCTTGAACTATTTGAATATATCTCACAAAGGAATGTAAAAGAACTTTTATTTGATAAAATGGTTTTATAAAAAGTTTTATAAAAAGTTTTAGAGAGAGAAAAGTTTTTTTATATAAAAAAGAAGTTTTTATGATTGTCCACTAGATGGTGCTATTCATTTAAACGTTTTTACTATGTATATATTTTTTTTCAAAACAAGTTTATTGTTTTAACATATAAGAGAAATATCATAACAATTTTATACAAATAATTAAAAATAGGTATTATTATAATATTCAACAAAACAACTAAAGTATTTACAAAGACATCCACTACAATCAGATCAATTAATTAAACTAAAATACTGTGCTATTGAAATTAGAATTTTTTTAACAAATTTTGTAAATTATCCCATACAATAAAACGTGATGTTTTTCTAGTTGTTCTCATTCTAATTGTACTTATTTCCATATGACACATTATATTCATAACATTTTTAAATTCATTGAACGAAGGAGGTGTATCCGAAATCCAATTTCTAGTTATTATTTTCCTAGCCACTGCTAGGATAGACCATAACAAGGGAAGCTTAATCTTTTAACACATTGAGGTACAGGTGTGTTGAATAATATAAGAGACTTAGAAATAATGAAATTATCTGTAAAAGAGCCTGCAAAATTCATTAATTGACTTCCAGTATTCTTTCAACTTCATACAGTCATAAAACATATGAGCCCAGTCAGCATTCATTTCTACATTACATCTCTTACATAGATTATCTTTATTATTAATTTTATTCATCATCAAAGGTGTATAAAAAGATCTATGTAAAAATTTCCATGTATAAAGTCTCCAGACAATGGAAGATGTAGTTCTATAAGCAGATTCCAATATATATTGTTTATCTTGTTGAGTTGGTGGGTCCCCATTAATAGAGGTGAAATAATTCCAGTATGAATCTACATTGTAAAAGTTTCTTGTCTGATAATTTTATGTATATATGAAAGTTTACCTTTATCAGAAACTTTATGCTGTAAATTTATTATCAAGTAATCAATCAGTTTTGGAATAGATTCTTTAACTGTTATAGACATTAGATCTATTCTATCAATGAGATGTTGTCTAAAGATCTGAACCTCTAACCAGCAAGTTTCTCTTAGATCAAATTCTTGTTTTAAGAAATCTAGATTTTTAACTTTATTATCAGATATCAGCTGATACCAGTACTTTAGATTATTATCTATAGCTAAATGAGCTCCTTCAGAAGTAGATGACATAAGCATACCCTGAGTATAAATTATAGGAATACAATAAAATTCCATTCCCTATACTTAGGGTGCATGAATATAAAGTTACGATAACTAATAATAATATTTAATGGGTAACAGACCATATGTTTAGGTGTAATAGGTGAAGTACAAAATTCCTTTAGCAACCACAACATGGAGTTATTTATAATCATATTTTTATGTGTTAAGGAGATTTTCATGAAGTGCATACTAATTAGCTCCCAATAACCTTTCCATTTTGCGACATATGACCGATCTATTAATAAAGTAATAACTTTTATAATAGAAGAGATAATATATAAATTAAAGTCTGGAAAAGAAATACCCCCTTGAGACCAGCTATTAGTATGTTTCTTTAATGCAATCCTAGGTCTATTAGGTGCCCATAAGAAATTTAACATTAGTGTATTCAGTTTCTTGATAGTTATTTTTGTAGGTGAAAGTATTATTGATTGTATTAAGTATAAAATCTTGGGGAATATTATCATTTTAATAATTGTAAGTCTCTCCTCCATAGTAAAAACATATTATTCCAGGTATTAAAAGATTTTGTATATTAAGAAAACAGGTATTATAGTTATTATATATAATAGATTTAATATCTTTAGATAGTATTATACCTAAATAAGTTATCTGACCTGAGTTGGGTACATATTTAGTAAAATCACTAATGAGAGTATTTTTCGTGTATATATAGGTAGTATTTTAGTTTTTCTTCATTGAATATTAAACCAGAAATACTTTTAAAATTCATCATTTTATCAAATAAAGACTGCATAGAAGAATTAGATCCTGCTGATGTAATTAGAACATCATCTGCAAAAAGTTGAATTTTTGATGTTGTATTTTCTTCTATTTCAAAACCCTCTATGTCAGTACTGGTTCTAATCAAATTAGCCCAAGGCTCCATTACTAAAGTGAATAATAGTGGAGAAAGTGGACATCCTTGCTTTGTACCTTTAAGAATGGGTATTTTTGGTGAAACATATGTTCCTACCTTAATATAAGCCAGCGTTCCTTTGTATAAATGCTCAATTAAATTTACAAATGCATCAGAGAAATTTGTGCATTTCAGTAAGGTAAACAGATAGTCCCAACTTACTGAATCAAATGCTGAACCTATATCAAGACTAATAAGTGTTAAATCTTTCTTTTTCCTATTTGCAAAATCAATTAATGTTAAAGTTCTTCTTATATTATCAAAAGTATTTCTATTTACAATGAAGCCCGTCTGATCTATGTCTATAATGCCGGGGATAATTGTCTTCAATCTATCAGCAAAAATACTCATAAACATTTTATAATCAACATTAAGTAATGAAATGGGTCGATATGAAGAACATCTAGTTGGATCTTTATTAGGTTTTAAAATTGGTGAAATAAATGTATATTGCCAAGATGGGGGTTATTAACTCAGTTTGGGCCAGAATAAAAACCTTATGTATTAATGAATATGTAGTTTTAGAAAGGATTTTATATATCTCTGGTATAATACCATCATTACCCGGTGCTTTGTTTGATTTAAGCTTATTTATTTGTGTAATAACTTCTGTATATGAAATACTCTTGTCCAATAGTTTAATCTGTTGTTTATTAAGCTTTTTATTCATGTTTGTGGTTATAAACTCCTTTATTTTATCTTTAGGTTCCATGTTAATGTTGTTATGGTTAATCTTGTGAAAGTGATTTCTAAATTCATCCAGTATTTCTGGTATACTAGAAACATTCTTCTTTTCCTTAGAGAAAAGATTTCTTTGATATGGTTTTGTTTATTCAATCTTTTGTTTTATTTTTAAGTCTATGTAAGTATTTGGGGCTTATTGAATAAGACAAAACTTGTATTTCTCTAAAGTTATTTTAACTTTATGAGTTAAAATTTCTTTGTATTTCTCATTTAGTTTGTTTATTTCTTCAATAACTTTCTTGTCCATAATATTTTCTTTATTATTATGTTTATAAGAGTCTAGTTTACTTTGAATATCTAACAATTCCTTACCCCAAGATTTCCTTTTGTTATTATACCATCTGATACTTTGTCCATATAGATATGATTTTAAGGCATCCCAAACATAGACAATGGAGACTTCAGGAGTATTATTTATGTCTAGAAAATGTTGTACTTCTGAAAGTATATATTCTTTATAGTCTTTTAGCTGAGTTAAGTATGCTGGTATCCTTTTGATCTGAACATTATGAGTATTTTTTATCATGAATTCGAAAACAATTGAGTTATGATCAGATATAGGACATGAAATGATTTTGGAATTAATTAAATCTGTTACCATCTGGTTAGAAATAAAGACCCTATCTATTTTTGAATAAGTTTTGTAT
>NC_056732.1:1163718851-1163771351 GCF_019279795.1 Protopterus annectens | reverse complement strand
TGCACAGCAAACACATATTGGTAACCAGATTTTACAATCATGCTAACCTACTGCTTTAAAATATATCACATGACATTTCTTCCAGAATAGAGTTATAAGATTATTTATGTTTGTCAATCAGATGAATTAAATGAGTTATAGTAAAGTATATGTTTGGAACACAAATTTTTAACACAGATTATTATGCTGCTGTTAAGTAGATTTTCAAAAACATTTAAATAAATGTTTCATTTTTTATGCCTTCTAAAATAAGACATTTACTTACTACAAGAAACTACATCATTTAAACTCATTATAACTGACATATTTTATGAACAGAGTATTTTTCCTGAATCTGTGGTGTGTCAGTGTGATAACCTTGTCAATGTTTATACTAACTCTGTGGTGTGTTAGTGTGATAACCTTGTCAATGTTTATACTAACTGCTTTCAGTTTCTCTGTGAGAATTATGTGATTTGAAGATTCTGAGGTAACTCAAGGACATTGTGCATAAGACAGCCCACATCCCAGATTGTCTCTCTTAACATTTTGGTGGGAAACTTATTAAAAACTAGTGACAAACATTCATTTAGCAGTGTAAATGCATCTAAACATAACAGAACCTCCACAATGTATTCCACAGATCATCACAGCCTCTATGCAAGTGAAATTAAACTCAAAATTACCAACAAGCAATAAAACTCAGCATTCTTCTCCCAACTCAATTTTCATACAAATCCTATTATTCACTGTGCCCACACAGTCAAAAGCATTTCTATATATTAATAAAGAAAAGAAAAAGAGAGTAGAAAATAAAAGGGAGTGAGGCAGAAATAAAAAAATGCAAGAGAAAGCTGTAAGAAGTATATACAATGGAATGTTACTTATTGTTTATATTAATAGAGTTAAAAATAAAACATATTATTTACTCTTATTTAGTTCTGATTATTATTAGTTAAAGCATGACAGATTATTTACAAACAAGCATAAGCAGTATAATCAAGGAAGTATAATTAGAAATAGCATTTGAAGAACTTATAAACTTTTACAAGAAATAAATATGTTATTATTTTATTAATGATATTTTCATTACTGTTCTTTCCCTGCCCTCCCCCACCCTTTACCCACTACATAATCTAAATAGAATGTCATTGTTTAAACAAAGAAAATAATAAAGGAAGAAGGAAAAAAAAAGATAAAGATAAAAAAATGTATCAAATTACTAACCTTACTTTTTTCAGAAAGAAAAACAAATCGAGTCACAGCCTGCCATTAAATCCTCAGGCATTTTGACTGGTTATGAAACAAAACATTTCTTTGCACATAGAGAATAACTTTGATTAAATCTTTTCCAAAATATTTGTGGCTTTCTGGAAATGCAGGAACTATATTCAAAAAGATTAATAATGAACTAAAATGATGAGAGAGAGAAAAAACATATAATAAATCATTTGTTTTTTAGTCAAAAGAAGAAGGAAAAAAAAAAGATAAAGATAAAAAAATGTATCAAATTACTAACCTTACTTTTTTCAGAAAGAAAAACAAATCGAGTCACAGCCTGCCATTAAATCCTCAGGCATTTTGACTGGTTATGAAACAAAACATTTCTTTGCACATAGAGAATAACTTTGATTAAATCTTTTCCAAAATATTTGTGGCTTTCTGGAAATGCAGGAACTATATTCAAAAAGATTAATAATGAACTAAAATGATGAGAGAGAAAAAAACATATAATAAATCATTTGTTTTTAGTCTCCTCTTCTTCTCTGAAGTCTTCCAGGAAGCTTCAGTTGCCAATCTCTTTAATGAAGAACTAGCCCATTCCATTTCTTCTATTTTATCCAAAATCCTTTTTCTTTGACAAACAGTAAAGCAGAGTCTAAATCATCAAGACCTTAGGACCATCAGGAAGGAAGATTTTAAGCTTGGCAGGAAACAGAAGGTATGTTTTAAACTGTGCTTTTAAGCTCCCTTATTAGTGGCAGAAAAACTTTTCTTTTAGCAATTACCATGGAAGAATAGTCATTGTCAAAACGCACAGTTGTCTCATTAAACTTAACAGGAGCTTTAGCCCAAGCAGATTTAAGAACCATCTCTTTAACAAAGATGATAGAAATCTAACTATAACTGATCTAGGATAGTTTTTGTTAGAGTTGGTATTAGCTATAGATCTATGTGCTCTTCGATCGATACCAAAAGAGATGCTTCTGGTAAATCTAAAGTTTTAGGGAGCCATGTTGTTAAAAAAGAAGTAATATTGTTACCTTCAATATTTTCTGGCAGTCCAAAAATCCTAATGTTATTGCGCCTAGATCTATTTTCCAGGTCATCCAGCTTTGTTTGTAAATGTGTATTTTGTTTCAGCAGAAACTCAATGTTGATTTCCTCTTCTTGTATTTTATTTTCCATGTCATTCACAGCTTCTTCTATGCCTGTCATCTGGATCTTCTGTTGTTGCAGGTCCATATGTAACAAGTCTATTTGTTTTGTAGTTTTTCTATGAAAGTGTCTATTTTAGTATCCATTTTATCCATCTTAGCAGTAAGTTGCTGGACTATAATTATCAGAGACTGAAGTTCTTTCTTGATGCTGGAGTCTTGAGAATTTGTCTTACTGGAACTCATTTCAGACTGATAAACTGACAGGAAAATTTCCAAAGTAATTTCTGACAGGAATATTATTAAGATTTCCTTTCTTTTTTAGATATAGTTCAAGAACTATATAAAACAAATATATTTAGAAAGAAAATTACTTCAAGAATTAATTTTTTAAGTAATTAATTCCTGTCAATGTAATGAAATTGGTGGAGCTGAAGAAATCTGCTGCTATCCTGTGTTCATCCTTGGCCACGCCCCCTTTACTATGTAAATTTAACTAAAGTAAGGTATATAACTCAAATGGCATATATGTATGAATTTGTTATATAAAAGTGGATTTGCATGGTTATATATGTATTTATTTGATATATATCAGTTTATTTATAATTGTTATGCACATTGCACTTTATATCAGCATTAAGTGGGATTGTGACAGGGAAGTTTGAAGGTTGCCGTAATTTATATTCAATTAATCAATTAGGAACTGTGAGTCATTGTATGCTTTCATTGGATGGGGTTAACTCTGAATTGATATTTAATTGGAGGTGGTGGTGTGTTTAGCTTATCTGAAGAAGTCGGTAATGAAAACGTACCTATTTTTAACGTTTATGTATCTTTGTGTCTACACTATTACATTTTACCAGTCGTGGATCCAGTGGAGTCTTTTGTGCTTCATAGTACTTGGTTACTAGTTTCATAGCACTTCATTCCTGTTTTTTGGTTATTATGTGTTCTATATTAATATAAATGATAAAACATTAGTATAATTATAGTCATAAAACTTAAATGTGCAGTTGTCACTATACATGTTCTGTGACATACTCTGTCTCAGTAATATTATTTATGTTGCACACATGATTGTATTAATAATGCCTAGTTACTCATATATGGCAGGTGTATTGAATCTGTCACTAGAATGTATACTGTTGGAACATGGTTGATGTTAGAACACACATACAAGTTTAAAAATTGTAAGGTTGGCATTGCCTTATGTGTATGTCAGAAACAATACTGAAGGGGCGGAGTCTGAATGGCCAACTGACAGCAGCACTTTTTTGAGCTCCTTAAACTACACCAAATAACAGGAAATTAAATTATCTAATTTCTTCAAAAACTAGATAAAAATGTTATTAAACTACTAATCTAAAGATACACCAACTTTGGAGTTTTAATCTAAAACATTTCCTATCAAAATATTCTGGTGAAAATATAGCACTGAGGAAGTGAGCAATGCAAAGAATTCTGACACTCTATTGAGGAAAGATATACAACTGATGTCTTCCATTCTTCAGGAACTTTCCTTAAAATGGATACATTTGCTGACAAACTTGAAAGTCTCAAAGAGAACTGTCAAAATCAAACTGACATCCTAAAGGAAATTCTTCAGCAACAACAACTTAAATTAACAGACATTGAAACATCACTTACTGATATTGATGGAAGACTCAGGGAAGAAGAGACTCAGGTTGAATTTCTTACTCAACAAAACAACTGGTTAACCAACAAACTTGATGATCTGGAAAACAGAGAAAGAAGAACTAATATAAGAATTTTTGGTCTTCCTGAAAAGGTTGAAGGAGAAAACATCATTTTATTCTTAAACAATTGGCTCCCAGAATTTCTTGACTTAAAGGAAGGCTTATCTAATGGTATCGAGAGAGTCCATAGAGCAATAAGAAAACCTATGCCTTCTTCAGCTGCTGCATCTCAGAGGTCCACAGTTGTTAAATGTTTATTATATCTGGATAAAGACCTTATTCTCAAATCAGCTTGGAGGAAAAACCCAATAATCTATAAGAAACAGCAGATCAGATTTCACAATGACTACTCATCAAGAGTACTGGAGCAGAGGAAGAAAACCTGGCCATTAGTAAGATTACTAAAGCAAAATAAAATTAAAACTCATCTCCCATATATCCAGCAAAAATCAGAAATTTTCACTCAAATTATATAAAAATTTTAATACTACTGAAGAAACCATCTCCTTCATTAAAAACAACAATATAATTCCCATTCATGAAGAAATGGAGTGGGCAAGTTCTTCCACATTAAAAAGATCTCCTAAGAAAAGCAGCTGGTTAGAAACAGGGAAAAAGAAACAGAAAACTGAGATTAAAAGTCAAATTACCTCTAAATCTCTTAAAGCATCTACTAAACTTTGAGTTTTAATCACCTGAGCAAAGGGACAAAAAAAAAGGAAAAAAATAAATAAAAGGAAAGTAGGTATATCATTTAATTTTCTTTTACCATATAACATAACATATGATTTACTGATATTTTGCTATCTGCATTTAGTTATTTATTGCATCTAGTTGACTAAATCACTAATAGGAATTGAAGGCTATGTTTATTGCAGTTAAGTTTTACCTCATATGTAATATGAATAAAAACGTGAATGCTCTATAATTGATGATTTTATATTAATTAATTATTAATTAATAATATGATTTTACCTCATATGTAGTTTTCTATTCATCTCTTCAATTCTGCACTGATATATCTAATATATATATATTATTCAAATGACATGAATTTATAAGTATGTCTGAAGTGTTGTTTTAAAATGGTTGTGTCTACCTCTTAATTAAGTGTTTTCTTTAGGGTTTCTTTTGAGGTTCATAACCTTTGTTGTAATGAGCATTGATTTCTTAACTGAAAAACGGCTACTTTTTGCTTTTTAATGTTTTTTCAGTTGAATCTCTCACATAAATTATTTTCTCACTTCTCGAGCGCATACACACACTCAAGCTTCATATACTCATCATTTAGTTAACAGCGATCCCTCCATTTTCCCCTTCATTATAAAAAGGCTATCACGCTCATATGGTAAGTTTAAAAAAAAAGTACAGTTTCACTTTATTATTTTATAGCTGCTCAACCTTTGTAATTAAATTCTTAGCACTTCTTGCAACAAATTGAAAGTCCATTGTATATTTACCTTGTCCGCATCAGTTACTAATTAATATTTACTCCAAAATTCTTTATATCTGATTATTTTCTTGTTTCTTTTATATTTTCTGGTTCAGAAAACAAGACTGAACAGTGTGAAGCTGCCTTGCATTATGTGGCTATGCGCTACACAATCTGTACTACTGACCTTTTAAAGGGGAAGTATGATATGTTTTTTATGGTTTACTATCAAAATGTCGATCACCCATCATCGAATGTACATACTGTCGACTCCTTTATGTGAAAGTCATAATGCCGATTCCTTAAAATATCGAAAAAGCACCGAACGTCGACATTTCTGACCGCTCCACACCACAAAACAAGTGCTACCATGGGTCAAAAGGGGGGTGAGATTTTGCATTTCGGAATATCAGTGTTCGACATTATCAACAGTCACAGTTCCGAGTTTGCATTAGTGGTGTCAGCAAGGGGTGATCGACATTTTGATAGTAAACCGTTTTTTACAGATGAATACACTCTTTGCATTTTAATAGTGCTTAGATTTAATGGTTATTTGTGCCTCAACAGTTTTCCCCGATCTACATTATACGATTTTTAATATTAATGTACCTTTCATATATTAGGCAACTCTTATCTTTTCATCTGCTCTGAAAACAGCAGCATATCCATTAGTCAATACTGCACAGAAGCTTTTATGAGAGCTGCAGTTCCATGTTGGTAGTTCCTACTTTCATTCTTGTCTAACTGGCACTTCTGATACTGTAGAATATTTCATGATAGCAGGACAGTAAGGCCAAAAAATTAAGAGTTTAAAATGCCAAATTGTTTACTGTATTCTTTTAACTAACACATTGCATGGACATCACTGGTTTGCTTCCTGCAATAAGCCTATGATTGAAGAACATTTCAGACTGAGAAGCTAATACAATCAGAATATTATAACCTACTGTTGTACAAGAAAAAAGCATATTAAAATATATTCACATAATATGCAATTAGAATTATTCTTGCAGTTTCATTTTAGCACTTCAAATGCTGATGACCTCTTCACCTTATAATAACTAACCTGTCACGCTTCTACTTATGTACTTTGCTATTTACCTTGAGGTCTATTCAGCTTCCAGTCTCTCCTTTCCCTGCCTGTTACACACCTAACTTTCCTTTCTCAATTACTGTAAATGTTAATATATGTCTGTATTGAAATGCATCTAGAGAAACTATGCTATGTGATCTCTGACCACTGAACAATGATGTTAAAATATTTAAAACAGCTGAATTTAGATTTGTGAGTACTACACAATATAAAGAAGTGAATGTTTTATTCCACTCCTATGTAAATCTTTCACCTTTTTTATTGTTTTTGTATGTGCCCTACCTTTTGTTTAGGTCATGACTGAAAAACAATATCCAGATCAGTCCACTTATCTAGCTAAAAATATTTTTATATGTATAACTCTTATTTTTTTTTCAAAAAGGTTATAACTGGAAATATGAAACAGCTTTCCCTCATGTCCATGTTTTAAAATCATTGGGGGATTCTGAGAATTTTATGGGTATCTGAATTGTCATGCACTGTATGTATATGTGATATAAACACATACATTTATTACAGTGTTCATTAGATTTTCAGCTATATAACAACTGTGAATTTTGTCTTTACATGTATACTATCTCAATTCTTTTAACATATCTATATTGTAAGCCCTTTGAATGGTTTTCTTTTTCTTTTTCTTATAATATGGGACACAGAGCACTCACTTTTTGAATATTAATTTATTGCTTCAAGAATAAACTTCTCTAGATACTAAATCCTTGATTACAATCTAAAACTGTGGAGCTCCAATGAAAAGAAACTACTTAGGTAATAAAATGTAGCATATGAATATAATTAAATACAAAATATTCATGTTGGTGCCCCAGTAGCCAACATTTATAAGGATTATGGTATTCATATATAGTGACTGCAGTTGGTTGAGGCAATCCCACTTTAAATAATTGGTTTGTCTTAATCTTCAAGCATTCATCTCTGCTGTGGGGAATTTGATTGACTAACAAAATAATCATTGTTTTAGCACTATAGATTCTAGATATTGCAAAAGGAAGTTAATGTGCCAGTCTTTAGGTTAAAAAAATAGCACATAAAGCAGGCTATACATACTAGACATTAAATAACACTCTTACTACATATTATGTATGATATGGCTATCAGTCAATCTTTTCTACTGATTATAGATTTATAGGAGGTTACTAGGTAAGTGACCCTGGAGTTCTTATAAGGCTAGTCATGCCAAGATATCATTATAGTTTTAACCATATTATGCCTGAGTTATTCCAACTGACCAGGGATAAATGGATGTTATTTGCATAATGAGTCTAAGGTCAGCACTGACTATCTCTCTCCATAAGGGACTTGGGCACCGCCCTGGGGTGAATTTATGGTCTTTCATTCAATTGTTTGGGTTGTGCTTAGACGTGGTCGGGGGAGGAGTTTTGCTTGATGTGAATTGACTCCAAAGAATTCTATGGGAGACATATCTGTCTCTGCAGCATATTCTATTTATGCCACAGGCCAGTTTGGGATCCTTGGAGTAAATGGCTCTCGCCTAATTTGATTGGTGGATATGCAACATTTCCTTTGGGGAATGGTTGGAGTCTGCTCTATAGCAGTATTGCGGGCATTGATTTGTACATTGCTTTATTTCTTACATTATATTTATATGAAGTAGTTTAGTTTCAACCTCAAATAAAATTGGAAAGACAAAATCGGCTGTCCACGCCTGTACTAGAAATAAAAAGATGTATTTGCCATTGGCAAACGAAAGTGCTAATAAATCTTTTTATTTCTAGTACAGGGGTGGACAGTCAATTTTGTCTTTCGAATTTTATTTGAATTTGAGTTTTCTTTTTCGTTTTAACAAAGTAGTTCAGTTTGGGTGTTAATAATAATAATAATACAATTATTATTGATATTATATTGTCACTAAGCATTTTTCCTATAAACCTTCTTCCCAGTTATCACATATGACTTTTTGATGTGCTAAACAAATGAAAGTAATTTAAAATAGAAGTATTATAATTGATTTGGCTTGACACTTGTTTTTCTTTGTTTTTTTTATTTGCTTGTCAAGGTTCAAGTAAGACTTAATATGGGTATAAAGCTGACATGACACTATTAATATAACACAGTGGGAGTATTATTTATTGCAACAGAAATATATATTACAGATAACCCCTTTGGGTTTAAAAAAAAGAGACTAAACTCTATAGAAAAGTTATTATGTTACTTTTTCACATGCTGTGTATTAGGGTTTCCCTGATGAACATACATTTAAAATTGAACAATAAGAGGAAGCTTGCTGAAACAAAGTTACTAAGTTAAGTATTAAAGTTATTTTACTAGTAGTTTTATATATATATATATATATATATATATATATATATATATATATATCATATCATATATCATTTACAATAGACAAACACATGACAATATTCAAAGAATTCTTACTCTTCTACTTCTTCTTCTTCTTTCAGCTTTTTAGGGGTCGCCACAGCAGATCATCCCTCCGCTCATGATTGGCAGTGGAGTTTTACGGTGTCGAGTTGCCAGCCTGGCACCCAACCTTCCACAGAAGGCACACACATGCACACACTCACACCTAAGGCCAATTTAGAGTGTCCAATCCACCTACTGCATGTCTTTGTGATGTGGAAGGAAACCGGAGCACCCGGAGGAAACCCATGCGATCACAGGGAGGACTCTAATAGATATTATTAATAGGGATAAACAAGAAGCTCTTTTAATTGCTCTCAACATTGAGAAAGTGTTTGACACATTACAATGGGACTTTCTTTTTAAATCACTTGAAATCTTTAACTTTCCATCTCAATTTATACACTTGATAAAAAGTCTATATAGTAACAACCATTCTTATGTAAAACTTGGTCCATTCACTTCAGAGGCTATAAAATTCACTAAAGGAACTAAACAAGGTTGTCTTATGTCTCCTTTATTATTTGCTTTAGCCATTGAAATATTTGCAATTGCTATCTGTCATTCGCCAAAAATAATTGGTATTGAGATGGATATAGGACTGTTGAACAAAAATTCAGCAGTCCGAATCCACTATCACCGAACACACTTTAATGAAAGTGCTTTCACTGAAAAAGCGCTTTCGCTAAAGTGTGTTAAAAAAAACATTAAATCTACTTTTACGCAGGGGGGTAAGCCCCCCTACACCCTCACACCACCCTACTTTAATATTCTCACTCTGAGTTCACACTACAGTGGGGAAAAGGGAATTTTCCCTTATCCACACCATAGTACGACTGGCACAACAGGTGTACTTATATGAAAATGCTGCTTCGGGAAGCATTTTCACGTAAGTATGCCCACCCATTCGCGATTCATTGAAAAGTACGTTCATGCAAGAGTCTTAGACCCATTGAGATACATAGTCATTTCACTTCCAAAATTATGCTTTTTGCTGATGACATTCTTTTAACTTTGATACCCTCACAAGAATCTCTTCAAGAATTAGATTTACTCGCTACAAATTTTTTTCTTAGTTCAGGTCTAAAAATAAGTAATAAAAAATCCGGATATATGATACTAAATAGAAATCATAAGACACTTTTTAATATAAATCACATAACTGGCACATTAGTACCAACCATAAATTATATAGGAATAACCTTGTGTGATAACATAAATATGATCCTAAGTACAAACTATACAAATATATTATCTTCTATAAAATTACAAATAAAAAAATGGAACAAACTGTTTTTTAAAATTTGAGGACAGACTACAACTAATAAAGATGATCCTATTTCCAGAGATAAATTATATTGCTCAAGCCATTCCCATGCCTCTAAGCAAAATTATATTAAATGACCTTAATAGAATTTTATTAAAATATTAGTGGTTTCCAAAAAGAAATAGAGTAGCTCTTTATCATCATATTAATCCCTGGGAATTAGGAGGAATACATTTTCCAGATATCGAATCATATATTAAAGCCTCCATTCTCAAAGCAGTCATTAACTGAATAGATCCCAATTTCTCTTCTGCCTGGAAATCTCTTCATGAAATCATATTCCTAAATGAAAATAAATTAGCTAGTAATCTCTTAGCAGATAATCCAAGTGTCAGTCTATGGTATATACTAGGCATCAATTTTCAATATAGTATCGCAAAGCCTACTAAAGTAAACTTAATAAATCATATTTATAACATTTTCAGAACATTTATTAATTCAAACTTAGATGTAAAACTTTGGTGGGAACTCATAATTCCTTTCAGATTCTCTAAAAGTTATACCAATAGATTACACAAAATAATATTCCAAGATTGGGAATCAAAACATTTCATTTGCTGGCTTCACTGTATACAAAAATGTAACAATATTACAGACTCATGACATAAGAAATATTTATAACATCTCAGACACTGATTGGATTATCTTACATAGCATTCTTTCCCATGCTCACGATTTATGTAGAATAATAAATAATTATTCATTTAAAACTATTTCTAATCTGATACTTTGCAGGATTTGATTTATAACAATCAGAATTGGCCTAACTTAATGTATAATCTTCATAAAATCATAATAAACTACAAAACTATACCTAAACAAAAATTTTGAAAATTTATTGATAAAGGTCAAATATTGTATTTATTTTCAGAAGTTAGATCTGATCTTTTATATTCTGTGAAACTAACTTCTAATCTCCAAATGTGGAAAATATTCACATGGAAATTCTTACACAGAGCTTTCTATACTCCCAACAAAGTTGTTAAAATACAATCAGCCAGTACTATTGTTTGCTGGAGATGTTCTTTGGTATGCTCAGCTGATTGAGGACATTTTATTTATGATTGTATAAAATTTAACAAGTACTAGACAGATATTGGTAAATTCTGTCAAGCTTTATTTTCAGACTCATTTGTTTTATCTAAAACCCTAATTCTCTTGAATGTAAATGTTATGAATAACATGAAGAATTCAAATCTCTACCTCCATGTGACAATTTTAGCAGTGGCAAGAAAATGTTTAACCAGAAAATGGAAATCAGCTCATCCACCTACCATTGAAGACTTCCTATTATTACTGGAAGAATCAGCATCTACAGAAATAAAAGTTAAAGAATCAAGAATCTTCCCCACAAAATGGTCTAATAATCCTTGGATCAAAGTTTTTGGTTTAATTGAAACTCTTAAATTATTGTATTCTCTATAATTCTGACTGAATGTTTTTCTTAAGTGTTTTGAATTATTGTTTTGGTAAATGGAAGTTTCATTATTTCTTTCCTGATGGAAATATTTCATTTTAGGCCAAATGTAAATAATGTATATAGTTACTTAACAAAAAAATATATTAGAACGATTGTATTATTTACATGTGTTTAAATTCAATACAAATTTGGGGGAAAAAAAGAAACAATACTGAAGGCTGTAATGGCATTGTACACACGTGATAATGAAGAAATATTGAGAAGAATCACAGATACATGTGCAGTCATTCCAATGATAGTATTAAGTGATGAAAATAAACATTTTTAAACAACATGAATGGTGTGAATGGTAGAAAGTTAATCATTGTTTATGCATGTTGTGTATGTATGTAGCAAAATGCAGAGGGGCATGACACATACACATAGGTGTTGCATTGATAAAGATTTCAACAGAATAATGATCCAATATACATATTACCATTTCTCAAACAATTACAGATGTGATATGTATATATGCAAAATCCGTGATATTAATGTGGCATGTGTGAAAATGCATATAAATCGAGATACAAGTCAAGTGTAGTCTATCGCTGAAAAATGGGTTGTGTTTCTGAATGTTATGTTGTATATCAATATGCATAGGATGTATTTTTGACTATATTACTAATGGATAGGTAGCCCACACAAGACTTGGACAAAATAAAAGTCCATGCCAGCCATATGCCATTAATATATTAGCTAATGGGCAAATCCAGCAAATGTCAGACTACAATTATTTGTGACTATGATGCATTTGTGTAGTGTAATCATGTAAATGATATGTGTCCTTCCTGGTGTAAGTCCCACACCAGACATGCTGACTTGACTAAGGGTAATAAAGTACAAATATGAATGCAATATATTGTAATTGACATATAGGCCTGGGATGAGCCTTATTAAGAACAGTATTATAAATTGTATGACAATATAAAAACATACAATATACCCAGATGAAGCATTAATGTAATCTGTGGTAGACTTCCTATGCACATACAACAAATATACATTGGCGTGTGACGTATGCTGTTATCCACCCCCTGTATGTCATTAACTTCATTGTGCAAATGTTGTCAAAGCCAATCTGACAGAAAGACTAATTTAATTGTTCAAAAAGAGCAACAGATGACAATAAATATGCTATAACATTCATTCATTAAAGGTCTCTGCAAAATGGTATGCAGCACTACATCACTACACTGAGCATGCTCACAAGGAATTATAGCAAAGACTACCATAAGCTCAACTAACCAACATAAAAACACAAGAAAGTCTCAAAACTCAGGCCCACTCACACTTTCTAATGATTTTGCTTCATGACATACACATTAAGAAATGTTATATAAACTTTCATGTCATATAAAGGTCTAGAGTGTGAGCAAACGCATTACAGTAATACATACATTTTTGTATGATGACATGTAATATACAGCATTCATGCTGGAGAGATAGATAACACTTTCCTGGAAGAAGCTTCTAATTCATGTGAAACCAAGAACCTCACTGACCCTCCTCAAATGTAACCTAGATCAATGGATGGGTGACAACAAAGTCACTCCTGTAATGGTGCTCATATCCCTCCTGGACAGGGGAAGTCAGTATTACCTATCATAGACTCTTACCTCTGTGAACATTACTTACCCAACCAGCAACAACTGGGGCAACTTGAGATAAATATGGCCAGGCTTCAGGCTTGTAAGGGCTGGCTCTATTGCAGTTAGCCTAGTAAACTTCTATGAACATATGAACCTATGAAGAAGTAATGCCTGTAAGCAATCATTGACATACTCAACCTTTGCATCTTGCCAGACTTCAAAATTTATCAGGGCAGATCTCAGAGAGACGTGTATCAACTATTAACACCAAAGAAAGAAGACCATTGGTTGTGTCATGAAGAACACACACCTGAATGGTTTACTTCAGGCTCCAATTCTAATGGATATCGATCCCCTAACCTGGAGAGTTAGACCTTAAAAACTGTAGCCCTCTTATTGTGCCTTCCTGCTTCCTTTGTCTTAGCCACTTCTGTCTGATACAGTTGTATGACAAAGAGGTATTACGCGATTCTAATGGCTGCCAATCCTACTATGCACTCTACAGAGCTGTATATTGGCTGTGACTGCCACTGGAGATAGTAATTGTCAAAAATAACACAAATTAACTTGTAAATTATGAAAGAGTTTTTGATGTTAATTTATCTAACAAAAATTGATTAGAGGGATAACAAGGAGGTAGCTATGTTAATGTTCACACAACCATGAACAGTCCAATCTCAGTTTGTTTGGACAAGAAATTCGTTTCAATCCACATTACTTTGTACACACACAGTCCCAGTTTTAGACCACACTCTGTGCAGATATGCTATACAAGTCAGTTCTAACTACATGTGCCACAGGAACATTCATACCACACAAATCTAAGAACACATGCTTTAATGCCATGAATCCCTAAATGTATTGAAAGTTGTTTGTCAATCATAAAAAATGGATAGAAATAACTTTATGCAATAGTGTCCTTGACACATCAGTACACTCACATAATGTTGTCCCTTGCTGAACTAAACAGCCACCTAAATAACCACAGGCTAACAAAATGTGCATTAATTAGATGCACCACAGTAGAAGTCTTTAAACAAGTGTGAGACACCATATATGTGAAGTCATTACATCATTTCATTGTGTTGCAAACCAGTTGTTTGAGGTAAAAGGGATGGGAAAGGTCAGCCCACTGCAATTGCCCACATTACAGCTGTGATAGATGTAGTTCATGCATAGAAGTATACTGGCACACAATGACTAGAGTAACACTGACACACAGCGACTAGAGTCACACTGACACGCAACGACTAGAGACATGCTGACACAATGACTAGAGTCACACTGGCACACGACTAGAGTCACACTGACACACAATGACTAGAGTCACTCAGTGCAGGTTTGAAACACTTACCACAGATGCTGCAGGATATTGTGTAGACTGAATGCACCACAGGAGAAGTCTTACCACAATTTTGAGATGTGTATTGGAAGTCAATATATCTTCTTATTGCTGCAAGCCATATGCGTACCTGTAGTTAAAAGTGTGGTGTGATCTCTCTTGTTGTCACAAAAGACTGCATTATGGTAGGTGTACCAAAACATGTGATACATAATGCAGTCATCATGGATGGAAGAATCACAATCATGAACAATGTGTAGAGAATCACAGATTTGAGCTTATGGTTTACTGAGGCAACCAAGCTACAGAACATACTAATTTGCAAATGAATGGAGATGTACTTAAGAGGTGCTTTGATGTGTGTGACTTTAGTCACTATACTGCATTTCTGTGTAAAAGGCAGTGTTTGTGCCTTTAATGCATTTCATATGCATGGATTTCCATGACCTGAGTAACACATGTTGGAGTATATTACATACATACATCACAGGATATACTGTCTTAAACAAATTGGGCAGGATTCATTAACAACTACATGATAGCGCACTATTGGCACTATTGGGTATTCGTTAAGTGATTCTACACATCATGTAGAGCTGCCAAACAAAGGAAAATGGCAGAATATTAAATACACTCCATGACCAAATACAAACACCAAAAAATCCACAAATCCAGGCAAAGGATGGAAATTCTGCAACACACCACTTAAAAAACAAAATACTTTTAATAAAATAACTCATAAAACTTCTTCAAATACACATAACTTTGAAAGTCCATGATTTTAAATAATGAGTGCTTCCTCTGACCTCACAGCTGTTAATAATTTTACAATTTAAATTTAAAGCCATATGCTCCCCAAGTTAGTTTATGCCCTTTTAAATGTATAAATGTATAAAGATGCAAAAATGTAAAAATGTAGAAATGGGGGGATTAAGTCATGTCTCAGTATAGGGCTGAAGCTTGGAATAACTTAGCCAAGGCTGTCTCCAGTGCAACTGGCATTTCACATGCTGAGTAACATACCTCTCAACTGTCCAGATTTTAATAGATTGTTCAGATTTTTGCCTCTTATTTTTGGTTGTTCCTCATAAAATCTGTGGTTTTCTGGCAAATCACAGAGGCTTGAAGTCACTAAAGAATACTAAATAATGACAGTCATCTGAGTTTAAGACTTCATATCCTTTGGAAAATATAGGATAATGCAAAATCTGTCAATCCAGCTACTTTCTAAGTTTATAGGAGCAATAGTTTAAACCTGCTCCTATTTTTGGTCCATTGTCCCCATATTATTTCTGGCTTTGTCCAGATTTCTTGTGTTGAGAGGTTGTGATGTATGGTGAGTAACAATGTTGTCACCTCTATGTTGACCTTAAGAAGCAGGAGCAGGACCTTCTAAGTCAAAGGGAGGCTGAATTAAGTACTGTAAACACCCCTCAGTTGTGTAGGTATACTAACCTATCACCTTTCTATGATACATAATTCATGATTCAGCCAGCCAACTCATGTACTCATTATGCTTTCATATAAGTTTCTTTTCGTTTTATATTGTACAACTATAGAGGAGACAGCTGCGAACTGTAAAGTGCACCAGGAGAGAATAATTCACATCAGAGAGGCATGGGGTAAGTATGACTCAGGTCCAAATTCAAGCCAAAAATTTATTTTCATTTGCTTAAGCACTAGCATCTTGAGCAGGCATACCTCAAATTCATCTCAAGCACACCTGCCTTCCTCAATATTTCTTGCTGCTTGCACTAGGCAATAAGAACAGCAGCTTAAATGTGTATGGGCTGAATACTCACAAGAAACAACTAATTTTTATTATTTAACTATTTATCAAATATTAACAGCAATAAATGTCAAGAAGAATCAATTTATTATAATGCAAATTATTCATTTTAAAAGCATATTTTCCATCTATCATAGGTAAATAAAGGCTGATCTTTTTTGTATTATAGCAGTATTGTTTGTTTATTTTATGACATATAAATACTTTTCCATCCTATATAGATGTGGCAAAGCTGTAAAATAGTAAACTAACATAATCGTTTATCTATTGCTAAACAAAGTTTATTGCAAACATGCAGTACTGCAACCTGCCAGGTATCTAATTACCTCTTTTTTGTCTCCCCCTTCATTTTTCTCTCTTTTTCATTTTATTTTATTTTTTTTTATTGGGGAGTGGTTATAATTTATTAACAATCTGCTGTTTGCATACCTTACTGATGAAAAATAAATGACCAACAGCACAGAGAGGTAGAGCAACCACTGCAACTCGGCCTGCCATACCTCCACAGATGGCAGCACAGACAACCTGTACTTTGGGTTCACAACCTGTCAGTGCTGCCTCCACAATCCCAACCATGACTGCTCCACCTGCATCAGGGAGCAGTAGTAGTGGAGCTGGTTATTTTTTTTTACCCAGCAACAGTTGACAGGGCTGGTGGAGGATATCATGGAGATGAGTCCCGGTGTCTGTATGCACCTATCTTGCGTAGGATTGCAAAGATGATGTCATGTCTGGCACTGACCTAGGGAGCTGCTGCAGGAGACAGTAATGACAGTTCTGAGGATGAGGACTAGATTCTCACTATTTTCAAACTGGACAAGGGTACAACTCTGATCTAGAGAGCTGCTGCAGGAGACAGTGATGACAGTGTATGTGTGCAAATGCTTCTTAACTTACCCTACCCTATCTACCTGGCCCTCTCATATTAAGCACCTTTCCCAACATTCCTCTGTCTCCCCAAAAAATAATAAAAAACGGTCAAGCTCAATGCCAAGAAATGTATAGTTATCCCCTTTTGGAAGAAAATATTTAACCGTGAATTACCACATAGGTGGCAGTACACTAAACACTGAAAGTGTGATAAGAGACTTAAGGACACAGGTGGACAGTGGTCTCACCTTCGATAATCACATCACCACAACAGTCAGGAAATCCTTCTATGTGGCACACCTCATCACTAAGGGCTTTTCATCCAGAAAAAAGGAGGCCATTGTCCCACTGTAGTCATCCCTCATTAGACCCATTATAGAATGCAATGCCCTGTTTGGTATGTACCTATCAAGACATCTGCAACAACTAGAAAGGCTACATAAATACCTCACTAAAAGAATCACAGGCCTAAAGCAGATGCCCTATGTTGACCGTCTAAAAAACTCTACCTATACTCTATAGCATATCGTCTACTCAGAGGTGATCTCTGCTTAACATACAAGGCCATGTCAAACAAAGAGCTGTTGGATATGCTACACTTAAAGAAATCCCAATCCCTCAGTGACATATGCTCCAGGGATCTAAACTTTGTCATCACAATGAACAAAACATGCTGGAGGGATAGGTTCCTGACCCAGAGACTTCCCAAGTTCTGGAATAGACTGCCCATACATGTCAAGCAGAGCACCTCTTTGGCCCTCTTCAAAAGGAACCTTGATGATTGGATGGGAGATAGGAAATTCACCCCGGGGATTGTCACTCTTCAAATGGAACCTTAATGATTGAATGGGAGATAGGAAATTCACCCCGGGGATCATGTCAGTCTCCATGCTAGACAGGGGTCCAGGGAAGTAAATACTGTGGGAAGAAATAGCCAGGGAATTGTTATGGCTAGGCTTGTATAGGCCCTAGGGCCGATAGCCTAGTACTAACCTATGAACCTATGATATCGCCTTCCTATCTCCAGACATGGGGTTCCCAAAATTTTATTTCCATCACCATCCTTGTCTGTATTATATCTCCTGTATGTGTGCAAATGTTTTTTAACTTGCCCTACCCTATCTACCTGGCCCTCTCATCTTAAGCTCCTTTCCCAACATTCCTCTCTCTCCCCAAAAAATAATAAAAAATTGGCACCTGTTCCACAAAAACAAAACACAAGACAATGCCTCTTGCATAGTTCTCCACTTCACCTCTGCATCATCTTGACACACTTGATTTGATCCAGTTGGCCATACAACATTATTCTGTTGTTATCACACATCATTGATATGGTGACTCTCCAAAGGCATGAAATTGTTTGCACAAATTTACATTTATGTTGTGAATAATTGGATAACTATGGTGCTCTCCCATGACCCTCCTCCAAATTCCTGTATTTCTTTCCCCTGTGTGATATCTTCTGTTTGCCAACCACATTTCATCACTGCGCTTTCCACCCCATTCTCACACATTTAATTTAGTCAAAAAATAGATTACCATGGAAAATATACTGAAAAACCAGTAGAGAAACACTTGTGCAAACAACTTCCAGAAGGCTCAGAAAAAAACAAAAAACAAATAGTAAGCTCAAAGTCAAAATGCTGAGGAGCAGACCAGGACTGTTCAACTGTATCAGCATAAGATAAAGTACATCAGCATCAAATAAAACGCATGAACAAATGAGTTTCAATAAGGCAGGAAGCCAAAAAACAAGTCCACATAAAGACTAAAATCCAAATGTTTATTGCATATAGTGGCAAGTGCTTTCACCCATGTGGGTTTCTTCAAGCCAAAAAGCACTCATAAAACAGAGCTAATTTATACACACATTAATCACAACAACTATTGCATCATATCCTGCTACATTGTTATTCTTAAAGTATCAGCACATCTCGATGTTGAAAAACACAACCTCTTACCTAACATCTATATCAACATGTGCACCATAAAAAATTCATGTTTAAGAAATCTATTTATAAAACTAGTACTGATAAACTAATAAAGCAAATAACAAAAAACTCTACTAAAAGTCATTCTCTTCTAACATTATTAAAAATTCACTTGGAATGTATAATGAACAATCAAAACCCTATTACAAAAAAATGTATATATAGAAGCATATATAAAATAAGCAATATGTTGATTCAAAAAGTGCAATCCACAAAAAGCATCAGAAAAACATTTAAAACTTTACTACTAGCTTCCTGCTTTTCAGGGCTGGTTTAACAGAGGACAAACCAAACCAAGGAAACTACAAACCAGATGAACTGCTCACAGAACATTTCCCAGTCAAAAGATCCAACCATGCTGTAAATCCAAAAGCAATACTAAAAAAACTGATTGTAAAAAATGTTTATTTGAAGCCGTTTAACACATACGCTTTTCGTCTGAGCATTACTCCAACTTCTTCAGAAACCGAACAGAACAAACAGTGCCCCTCCCCTGTTTATCCATTTATAATCTCATGATTAATTAATGTCACATGATGAACGGACAAGATTCAAAAACATAAATACATGAATAATGCCTCAAACTATTAATAAATTCATTATTACATTTAGGTTGGTGCATTATATGCATAAAATAAGACACTATTGCTAATGCAAACTGAAAAACTCTGTTACAAAAGTAAAGAAAACACTGTAAAACTTCCCGTTCATCTGAAATACCATGTCCCTCATCACATAGAATTACTCGTTGATAGAATTTGTAAAATCACCACTAACCTGTCAACTGAGCAATAAACTTTTTGCCTTTTTGACTGACAGCGGCCACTGTGCATGTTCAAAATGTATTGATAAGGACGCCGTTCGAACTTTTAAATTTAATAAAATGGCATAAATAATTAATAATAGTGTCTTATTTCATGCATATAATGCACCAACCTAAATGTAATAATGAATTTATTAATAGTTTGAGGCATTATTCATGTATTTATGTTTTTGAATCTTGTCCGTTCATCATGTGACATTAATTAATCATGAGATTATAAATGGATAAACAGGGGAGGGGCACTGTTTGCTCTGTTTGGTTTCTGAAGAAGTTGGAGTAACGATCTGACGAAAAGCGTATGTGTTAAACGGCTTAAAATAAACAACATTTTTTACAAGCAGTTTTTTTAGTATTGCGTTTGGATTTACAGCGTGGTTGAATCTTTTGACTGGGAAATGTTCTGTGAGCAGTTCTTCAGGTTTAACAGAGATTTTATCATTCAAACCAGGCTCCTGCTTCGCCCGTAACCTAATGATCCACTTGACTTCTGTTCTCACAGTGTAATTCCTTGTATCCCCCTCCCCAATACTAGTGGTGTTAACTTGCAGCACTTGGAACCTAAAGGAATGTTGTGAGTGAGTTCCCTGAACATGCTTCGAAAGAGCATTCTTAGTAGATTTAATGTGGATATGATATAGATGTTCCCTAATCCTGTCTCGGAGTCTTCTATCTGTTTTCCCTACATAGAATGCAGGGCAAGCTGTACACCGGGTGAGGTATACTACATGCTCAGTTGTACAGGTAGCAGTAGAGTTGAACCTGAAAGTTCTCCCTGTAACTGGGTACACAAAGTTGGGGTCACTACTTAAATAAACACTGTAGTCACAACTATTACATGGAGTTGTAGCCAGAAGGTGCATGCCTCTTGGCTCTGTGCTACTGGCCCTATTATAACATAGCATTCTTTTCAGGTTCTTCCTATTCCTGAACTGGAAATAGGGTGTATTAACTACAATCTCTTTCAAGTATGGATCTACCATGAGGACTCCTCAATTCTTGGTAAAGATTTCCCTGATATCATTAATGTCCTGTGTATAACTAAGGAACACCCTAACCACCGGACCATAATTCCTCTTGATTTCAATTCTGGACTCCATTGCATTTTCAACTCCACTCCTGTCAGCAAAATAAGGGGTGGCATCATACCCTCTAAGCAAGTTCAGCCCTTCAAAGCCTGCTGTAACATCATTTGGACTGTAAGATCTTTCTACTAGTCTATTCTGTAAACCCAACAGTTCCTTTGTAAAACCATCATCTGTAGGTTTCAGTCTGGATGCACTAATCGCCTGTCCCCCTCTCACAATGTTTCTAAAAACATACGTAGGGTGCATACTACTCCTGTGTAAAAGTATATTTTTATAACAGGATTTCCTAAATACTCCTGTGTTGAGCAATCCACTATGGAGACATTCTACAAACACATCTAAATAAGAAATCCATCTGTCTGATTCTTCCATAGTGAACTTCAAACAACTTGTAAGTGAATTCACCTCATCCAAAAATCGTTGTAACTCTATATCTGTTCCTGTCCAAAGCAGGAAGAGGTCATCCACAAACCGTGTATAAAATATAACATGTCCCTTGAAGCTCTCTAGGGGGAACAATTTCTCCTTCTCCCAAACTGTGCTATTGGCACAAGAAGTGCCCATAGCCACGCCATCCTTTTGAATGTATGGAACCTCACCAAACAGAAACACGTTATTCTCAAGAATAATCTCCAATAAAGCACACATTAAATCTATCTGTACTATCATGTAATCTGTCTCCTCCATACAGCATCTGTGTATGCTCTCTATGTCTTCACCATTGGGTATGATAGTAAACAGGGATTGTACATCCATGGTAACAAGCTTATAAACAGAATATTGTGGTAACATAGACATTTTACTATATAACATAACTAAGAATTGTTTGGTATCTTTTAAAATGTAAGGGAATTTCTCAACTACTGGTCTCAGATACTTCTCTAAGTATTAAGGACATGGGTTCAGTAACCCACCCTCTTCCTGCCACAATCGGTCTCATGGGGGGAGACAGTTAGAATTCTACTGGAGAGATTCCATACTAACGTCTGGGTACTTTCTCCCACATTTTCTTGTGGGTTGGACCCAAATGTTCCTTCCCCGACACCTTCCGTTTCTGTCTCCCTCGGCTCACTGATCTCTTCCTTCCTCCCCTGTATGTATCATTGATGGGGAAAGGAGTATGACTCCGGATTCACTACCTTTCTTCTAACTGAGGGTCTAAATTCCTCTAGATGTTTATTATCTGTATTCAAAGATGTGATGTTGCCAATCTTGTGTCCCTCAGCTCTATCCAAGGTACCCTCATCTAAATCTACTGAGCTCCGTGCAGCCACACATTCCCTGGTGTCAATCATCTGAACCGAATCAACACCAGGGGTAATCTGCTGCAGCTGTGTGTTGCTATTATGATGTTCACCAGTGACAATATTCAAATCCACATTACTATTTAATGCATGCATATCAAACACATTATTAGTTGCAGCATTATCTTGACCTGGCAAAACATTCACACTACTACAAGTATTACAAGATTAATTATTTAAAACCAACATTGTATTAGCATCATTGCGGGAGTTAAGAGAGGGTGTAAAATTGCTGGCCCTTCTACCTTGCCCATTAGCTCAAACAAAATTAGTTCTGGGCCAAGTGAAGGCATGTCCATTCCTGAAGTCCATAGTGTCTCTCTGTAACTTGTTACATTTCTGTTCCAGTAATTTTTTCTCAAACAAATAAACATTATCAAGCAGTCGCTCCATTAAACTATGTACTGCTGTTACTGGATACTTTCTTAGGATAAAATGTTGCCTCATCCTAATTTTATCATGGAGGCTCTCCTCCTCAGGCAAAAAGAATTAATTCAGCAAAGTCATGTATTTAATGCTCACCTCGATGTTTAATTGCTGTCACTTATACAGCAGCTCAGGATAAGTCGCTCCCATTGTGGGCATCTTTAAAACCTTCAGACCTCTTGGTATAATTCTTCTTGCTATACAAACTTCAAAGTGTTGCCTCTGTGTATGAAGCTTTTTCAGCTTCAGAAAATCAATCTCTAATTGCTCAAACTCCTCAGTAAGTCCACACAAATCTTCTCCTACCACCATAGCTTCTGTTCCATTTTCTCTCATTCCGTACGTCAACAGAGGGTTTGTCTCACCGGAAATGCACTCTATGAATTCCTCAGGACCAACGTAGTCTGGGGTTGTAACTCCAGGTTGTATGGTAGCTCCACAGGAGGAAAGTTGGAATCAGTCATGTCTCCCTCGTCACAAGCCACAATGATGAAATAAGAACAAACAAATGTGACCAGGAAGCAAACGCTCCTACCGCAAAAGTAAAACACTAAGCTGAAAGTCAAAATGCTGAGGAGCAGACCAGGACTGTTCAGCTGTATCAGCATAAGATAAAGTACATCAGCATCAAATAAAATGCATGAACAAATGAGTTTCAATAAAACAGGAAGCCAAAAAACAAGTCCACATAAAGTCTAAATTCCAAATGTTTATTGCAGATAGTGGCAAGCGCTTTCACCCATGTGGGTTTCTTCAAGCCAAAAAGCACTCATAAAACAGAGCTAATTTATACACATATTAATTACAACAATTATTGCATCATATCCTGCTACATTGTTATTCTTAAAGAATCAGCACATCTCATTGCTGAAAAACACAACCTCTTACCTGACATCTATATCAACGTGCACCATAAAAAATTCATTTTAAATAAATCTTTTTATAAAACTAGTACTGATAAAGCTAATAAAGCAAATAACAGAAAACTCTACTAAAAGTCATTCTCTTCTAACATTATTAAAAAAATCACTTGGAATGTATAATGAACAAGTAAAACCCTATTACAAAAAAAAATATATATAGAAGCATATATAAAATAAGCAATATGTTGATTCAAAAAGTGCAATCTACAAAAAGCATCAGAAAAATGTTTAAAACTTTACTACTAGCTTCCTGCTTTTCAGGGCTGGTTTAACGGAGATTTCATCATTCAAATCAGGCTCCTGCTCCGCCTGTAACCTAATGATCCACTTGACTTCTGTTCTCTCAGTGTAATTCCTTGTATCCCCACCCCCCTAATACTAGTGGTGTTAACTTGCAGCACTTAGAACCTAAAGGAATGTTGTGAGTGAGTTCCCAGAACATGCTTCGAAAGAGCATTCTTAGTAGATTTAATGCGGATATGATATGGATATTCCTTCATCCAGTCTCGGAGCCTTCTATCCATTTTCCCTACATATAATGCAGGGCAAGCTGTACACTGGGTGAGGTATACTACATGCTCAGTTGTTCAGGTAGCTGTAGAGTTGAACCTGAAATTCTCCCTGTAACTGGGTGCACAAAGTTGGGGTCACTACTTAAATAAACACAGTAGTCACAACTATTACATGGAGTGGTACCCAAAAGGGACATGCCTCTTGGATCCGTGTTACTGGCCCTATTATAACATAGCATTCTTTGCAGGTTCTTCCTATTTCTAAACTGGAAATAGGGTCTATCACCTACAATCTCTTTCAAGTATGGATCTACCATGAGGACTCCCGAATTCTTGGTAAAGATTTCCCTGATATCATTAATGTCCTGTGTATAACTAAGGGACACCCTAACCACTGGACTATATCCAGTGTCTACCTAAGATCCACAAGGACCCTGTTTCTCCCCCCATGAGACCGATTGTGGCAGGAAGAGGGTGGGTTACTGAACCCATGTCCCTATACTTAGAGAAGTATCTGAGACCAGCAGCTGAGAAATTCCCTTACTTTTTAAAAGATACCAAACAATTCCTAGTTATGTTATATAGTAAAATGGCTATGTTACCGTAAGATTCTGTTTATAAGCTTGTTACCTTGGATGTACAATCCCTGTTTACAGTCATATGTAATGGTGAAGGCATAGAGAGCATACACAGATGCTGTATGGAGGAGACAGATTACATGATAGTACAGATAGATCTAATGTGTGCTTTATTGGAGATTATTTTTGAGAATAATGTGTTTCTGTTTGGTGAGGTTGCATGCATTCAAAAGGATGGAGTGGCTATGGGCACTTCTTGTGCCAATAGCTACGCCAACTTATTCATGGCAGTTTGGGAGAAGGAGAAATTATTCCCCCTAGAGAGCTTTAAGGAACATGTTATATTTTATACATGGTTTGTGGATGACCTCTTCCTGCTTTGGACAGGAACAGATATAGGGTTACAACGATTTTGGATGAGGTGAATTCACTTACAAGTTTTTTGAAGTTCACTATGGAAGAATCAGACAGATGGATTTCTTATTTAGATGTGTTTGTAGAATGTCTCCCTAGTGGATTGCTCAACACAGGAGTATTAAGGAAATCCTGTTATAAAAATACACTTTTACACAGGAGTAGTATTCACCCTAGGTATGTTTTTAGAAACATTGTGAGAGGACAGGCGATTCATGTGTCCAGATTCAACCTTACATATGATGGTTTTACAAAGGAACGGTTGGGTTTACAGAATAGACTAGTAGAAAGATCTTACAGTCCAAATGAAGTTACAGCAGGCTTTGAAGGTGTGAACTTGCTTAGAGGGGATGTTGCCGCCCCTTATTTTGCTGACAGGAGTGGAGTTGAAAATGCAATGGAGTCCAGAATTGAAATCAAGAGGAATTATGGTCCAGCGGTTAGGGTGTCCCTTAGTTATACACAGCACATTAATGATATCAGGGAAATCTTTACCAAGAATTGCGGAGTCCTCATTGTAGATCCATACTTGAAAGAGATTGTAGGTGATAGACCCTATTTCCAGTTCAGGAATAGGAAGAACCTGCAAAGAATGCTATGTTATAATAGGACCAGTAACACAGATCCAAGAGGCATGCCCCTATTGGGTACCACTCCATGTAATAGTTGTGACTACTGTGTTTATTTAAGTAGTGACCCCAACTTTGTGCACCCAGTTACAGGGAGAACTTTCAGATTCATCTCTACAGCTACCTGTACAACTGAGCATGTAGTATACCTCGCCTGGTGTACAGCTTGCCCTGCATTCTGTGTAGGGAAAACGGATAGAAGGCTCCGAGACAGGATTACGGAACATCTATATCATATCCGCATTAAATCTACTAAGAATGCTCTTTCGAAGCATGTTCAGGGAACTGACTCACAACATTCCTTTAGGTTCCAAGTGCTGCAAGTTAACATCACTAGTATTGGGGGGGGGGGGGGGGGGGAGTACAAGGAATTACACTGAGAGAACAGAAGTCAAGTGGATTATTAGGTTACGGGCGGAGCAGGAGCCTGGGTTGAATGATAAAATCTCTGTTAAACCAGCCCTGAAAAGCATGAAACTAGTAGTAAAGTTTTAAATGTTTTTCTGATGCTTTTTTGTGGATTGCACTTTTTGAATCAACATATTGCTTTTTTTATATATGCTTCTATATATATTTTTTTTGTAATAGGGTTTTGATTGTTCATTATACATTCCAACTGATTTTTTAATAATGTTAGAAGAGAATGACTTTTAGTAGAGTTTTTTGTTATTTGCTTTATTAGTTTTATCAGTACTAGTTTTATAAATAGATTTCTTAAACATGAATTTTTTATGGTGCACGTTGATATAGATGTAAGGTAAGAGGTTGTGTTTTTCAACACCGAGATGTGCTGATACTTTAAGAATAACAATGTAGTGGGATATGATGCAATAATTGTTGTGATTAATGTGTGTATACATTAGCTCTGTTTTATGAGTGCTTTTTGGCTTGAAGAAATCTACATGGGTGAAAGCGCTTGCTACTATCTGCAATAAACATTTGGATTTTAGTCTTTATGTGAGCTTGTTTTTTGGCTTCCTGCCTTATTGAGACTCATTTGTTCATGCGTTTTATTTGATGCTGATGTACTTTATCTTATGCTGATACAGCTGAACAGTTCTGGTCTGCTCCTCAGTGTTTTGACTTTGAGCTTAGTGTTTTACTTTTGTGGTAGGAGCGTTTGCTTCCTGGTCACCACATTTGTTTGTTGTTCTTGTTTCATCATTGTGGCTTGTGACCAGGATACATGACTGATTCCAACTTTCTGCCTGTGGAGCTACCGTACAACCCGGAGTTACAACCGCAGCCTACATGGGACCCGAGGAGGTTCATAGAGTGCGTTTCCTGTGAGACGAACCCTCTGTTGACGTAAGAAGTGAGAAAGAACAGAACAGAAGCTATGGTGGTAGGAGAAGATTTGTGTGGACTTACTGAGGAGTTTGAGCAATTAGAGATTGATTTTCTGAAGCTGAAAAAGCTTCAGACACAGAGGCAACACTTTGAAGTTTGTATAGCAAGAAGTATTATACCGAGATGTCTGAGGGTTTTAAAGATGCTGACAATGGGAGCGACTTATCCTGAGCTACTGTATAAGTGGCAGCAATTAAACATCGAGGTGAGCATTAAATACATGACTTTGCTGAATGAATTCTTTTTGCCTGAGGAGGAAAGCCTCCATGATAAAATTAGGGTGAGGCAACATTTTATCCTAAGAAAGAATCCAGTAACAGCAGTACATAGTTTAATGGAGCGACTGCTTGATAATGTTTATTTGTTTGAGAAAAAATGATTGGAACAGAAATGTAACAAGTTACAGAGAGACACTATGGACTTCAGGAATGGACATGTCTTTACGTGGCCCAGAACTAATTTTGTTAGAGTTAATGGGCAAAGTAGAAGGGCCAGCAATTTTACACCCTCTCTTAACACCCGCAATGATGCTAATACAATGTTGGTTTTAAATAATGAATCTTGTAATACTTGTAGTAGTGTGAATTTTTTTGCCAGGTCAAGATAATGCTTCAACTAATGGTGTGGTTGATATGCATGCAGTAAATAGTAATGTGGATTTGAATATTGTCACTGGTGAACATCATAATAGCAACACACAGCTGCAGCAGAGTACCCCTGGTGTTGATTCGGTTCAGATGGCTGACACCAGGGAAGGTGTGACTGCATGGAGCTCAGTATATTTAGATGAGGGTACCTCGGATAGAGCTGAGGGACACAAGATTGGCAACATTACATCTTTGAATACAGATAATAAACATCTAGAGGAATTTAGACCCCTGGTTAGAAGAAAGATAGTGAATCCCCCGCCTCAGGAGGAAGCCATTGGTCATACTCCTTTCCCCATCGATGCATACAGGGGAGGAAGGAACAGATCAATGGGCCAAGGGAGACAGAAACAGAAGGCGTTGGGGGAGGAACGTTTGGGTCCATCCCTTAAGTAAATGTGGGAGAAAGTACCAAGACATTATTATGGAATCTCTCCAGTAGAATTCTAACTGAGGGAGAATTAGAAGTTTTGAACAAAAGGCTTTCTTTTATACCTTCTGTTAGAAGTGATATTACAGATTCAGTCATGGATGTGAAGTTATTTGGACGCAATGTACAACTTAAATTAGATTATGGCATTCAGCCAATGGCTGCAATAGGTCCTGTGTTTAAGAAACCGAGCACTTATGTTCCCATGTTGAATCCTTTATTGGATGCCTTTTTCAAGTTGGTTGAGGATGACTTGCACAAATTGGACACTGAGAACAGGAAGAGAAAGTGGTTTGACAATCTTTCCCCTAAATTAAGAGCTGCCCTGAACCAACTCAGGAATGATACCATGATAATGATTAGGCCTGCAGATAAGGAAGGACCAGTGGTAGTAATGGATAGAGTGAGGTATCAGGATAGCATGATAACCATGTTGAGTGATGATAGATTTTATCTCACTATTTCCATGGGAGATATAGAGGATAGGGTCTTACAAATCTCTGATACGTTAGATGATCTATGTAGAAGTAAGACAATTAGTTTAGATTTGTTTCAATTCTTTTTTTGTAGAGAACCCATTGATTCCCGTTATCCAGGGTCTACCCAAGATCCACAAGGACCCTGTTTCTCCCCCCATGAAACCGATTGTGTCAGGAAGAGTGTGGGTTACTGAACCCATGTCCCTATACTTAGAGAAGTATCTTAGACCAGTAGTTGAGAAATTCCCTTACATTTTAAAAGATACCAAACAATTCCTACTTATGTTATATAGTAAAATGGCTACGTTACCACAAGATTCTGTTTATAAGCTTGTTACCTTGGATGTACAATCCCTGTTTACTGCGATACCTAATGGTGAAGGCATAGAGAGCATACACAGATGCTGTATGGAGGAGACAGATTACATGATAGTACAGATAGATCTAATGTGTGCTTTATTGGAGATTATTCTTGAGAATAACGTGTTTCTGTTTGGTGAGGTTCCACACATTCAAAAGGATGGCATGGCTATGGGCACTTCTTGAGCCAATAGCTACGCCAACCTATTCATGGCAGTTAGGGAGAAGGAGAAATTGTTCCCCCTAGAGAGCTTCAAGGGACATGTTATATTTTATACACGATTTGTGGATGACCTCTTCCTGCTTTGGACAGGAACAGATATAGAGTTACAATGATTTTTGGATGAGGTGAATTCACTTACACGTTTTTTGAAGTTTACTATGGAAGAATCAGACAGATGGAGTTCTTATTTAGATGTGTTTGTATAATGTCTCCCTAGTGGATTGCTCAACACAGGAGTATTTAGGAAATCCTGTTATAAAAATACACTTTTACACAGGAGTTGTATGCACCCTAGGTATGTTTTTAGAAACATTGTGAGAGGACAGGCGATTCGTGCATCCATATTGAACCCTACAGATGATGGTTTTACAAAGAAAATGTTGGGTTTACAGAATAGACTAGTAGAAAGATCTGACAGTCCAAATGAAGTTACAGCAGGCTTTGAAGGGGTGAACTTGCTTAGAGGGGATGTTGCCACCCCTTATTTTGCTGACAGGAGTGGAGTTGAAAATTCAATGGAGTCCAGGATTGAAATCAAGAGGAATTATGGTCCAGCGGTTAGGGTATCCCTTAGTTATACGCAGGGCATTAATGATATCAGGGAAATCTTTACCAAGAATTGGAGAGTCCTCATGGTAGATCCATACTTGAAAGAGATTGTAAGTGATAGACCCTATTTCCAATTCAGGAATATGAAGAACCTGCAAAGAATGCTATGCTATAATAGGGCCAGTAACACGGATCCAAGAGGCATGCCCCTTTTGGGTACCACTCCATGTAATAGTTGTGACTACTGTGTTTATTTAAGTAGTGACCCCAGTTTTTGTGCACCCAGTTACAGGGAGAACTTTCAGGTTCAACTCTACAGCTACCTGTACAACTGAGCATGTAGTATACCTCACCCGGTGTACAGCTTGCCCTGCATTCTATGTAGGAAAAACGGATAGAAGGCTTTGAGACAGGATTAGGGAACATCTATATCATATCCGCATTAAATCTACTAAGAATGCTCTTTCGAAGCATGTTCAGGGAACTGACTCACAACATTCCTTTAAGTTTCAAGTGCTGCAAGTTACCACCACTAGTATTAGGGGGTGGGTAGAAGGAATTACACTGAGAGAACAGAAGTCAAGTGGATCATTAGGGTACGGGCGGAGCAGGAGCCTGGTTTGAATGACAAAATCTCTGTTAAACCAGCCCTGAAAAGCACAAAGCTAGTAGTCAAGTTTTAAATGTTTTTCTGATGCTTTTTGTGGATTGCACTTTTTGAATCAACATATTGCTTATTTTATATATGCTTCTATATATACATTTTTTTTTGTAATAGGGTTTTGATTGTTCGTTATACATTCCAAGTGATTTTTTAATAATGTTAGAACAGAATGACTTTTAGTAGAGTTTTTTGTTATTTGCTTTATTAGTTTTATCAGTACTAGTTTTATAAATAGATTTCTTAAACATGAATTTTTTTATGGTGCACATGTTTATATAGATGTTAGGTAAGAGGTTGTGTTTTTCAACACCAAGATGTGTTGATACTTTAAGAATAACAATGTAGCAGGACATGATGCAATAATTGTTGTGATTAATATGTTTATAAATTAGCTCTGTTTTATGAGTGCTTTTTGGCTTGAAGAAACCTACATGGGTGAAAGAGCTTACCACTATCTGCAATAAACATTTGGATTTTAGTCTTTATGTGGATTTGTTTTTTGGCTTCCTGCCTTATTGAAACTCATTTGTTCATGCGTTTTATTTGATGCTGATGTACTTTATCTTATGCTGATACAGCTGAACAGTCCTGGTCTGCTCCTCAGCGTTTTGACTTTGAGCTTAATGTTTTACTTTTGCAGTAGGAGCGTTTGCTTCCTGTTCACTACATTTATTTGTTGTTCTTAAAAAACAAATAGTGCTTCACTCCAATAATTTATTATGAAATGTTAAGTGCTTTCATCCTAATAGCACAAAGGACTTCATCAGAATCAGCAGATAATGTCAGCCAACTTGTATTTATACATTGCTTATAACTAAATTAATTAAAAATGCAGCAGCAAATCAATTATTCAGTCACCTTAAAGTATCAGTCACCTAATTCATACTACAGTAAAACATTCCTAATGGTAATACACACACACACACACACACACACACACACACACATATATATATATATATATATATATATATATATATATATATATATATGTGTGTGTGTGTGTGTGTGTGTGTGTGTGTGTGTGTGTGTGTGTGTGTGTGGGTGTGTGTGTGTGTGTGTGTGTGTGTGCGCATGTGTGTGTGTGCAGGTGTGTGTGTGTGTGTGTGTGTGTGTGTGTGTGTGTGTGTGTGTGTGTGTGTGTGTGTGTGTGTGTGTGTGAAAGCCGCATAAACATTTTACAGTGATTGCAAAATAGTCTTCTTTTCCTTTTGTCATAATGGTTGGCCACAGTGGAACAATGGTCTGCAGAACAATTGGCAGTGGAGTTTTGTGGTGTTGATTTGATAGCCCAGCACTCAACCTTCCACAGGAGGCACACACAGACCTAAGGCCAAATTACAGTGTCCATAACACCTGCATCATGTCTTTGGGATGTGGAAGGAAACCAGTGCTCCCAGAAGGGATCCATGCAACTGCAGGGAAGACATGCAGACTCCACACAGAAGGAATCACAGCAGAGATTAACCTGGAGAACCTCTTACTATGAGACAGCAACATTAACCACTGCATCACCATGGCTGCCCAATAATTGCAAAACAATTAAATAATCAAATATTAAACATATTTGTATGTGAAGTGATTCCCATACATACACCCATTACAATTTTGCAGACTTTAATTTTAAAAGTGGTAAAAGAGAAATAACTTATTTTAAAGATGGGTCCTAATTCAATAAACTCTTTGTAGGTTCTGCACATAGCCTATATGGAGTGTATTTGCGTCTCTAATACTGCTCATTGCACTCATTACGCAGCCTCGCTCCATGAATATTAATGTTAATGCAAGGTTTCACAGCTTGCCACAGTTTTACTAGCTGCAAAACATGTATACTGAATGCGGATCATTCCAAACAACCTTTTAGTGCCAATAATGTGGTCAAACATTTCTGAAGGATATGACGTATGGAAAAGAAATGTATGTTATTATATATTGACTGCAATCTTCAGGGATTTCACAATAAATCACCCATGTTACATTTTGTATTTTAGTTTATTTTTTTTCTTTTGTTTTTTTCTTTTTTTCTTGCCGGTGTTTGCGTGATGCGCCACTTGGCATAAACATCTTTAGCTGTGCTCACCTAGTTTGTGTGAAGGGCAGCAGTGCACAGACTAGAGAAATGGACCACCCAGGTTATTGACATGACCCAGACAGCTACATATATGGACCTTATGTTTTCAATGAATAATATTGTCTGGCACACAAACTCTGTAAGTGGTGTTGTGCCATGATTAACACCAAGAACCTTACAATAACTACTAAGATAGCAGATATCATCCCACTAATCCTGTGGCAGCAGCTAACTGTAGGTTTGGAGTGCAGATGGTCCAAGGTTTAGTACGGGGTGTGTGAATTTTGTTTTACACTTGTGAGATTGCAGATTATAGCAATTAAGTGCAACATACACAACTGTTTTCTCAACCTTCTTGTGGCAATAGCTGTAAGTGCAGGAGAACCATAGACATGAGTCATTTGAGTACTACATTTATACAAGTGCCTGTTTACATCATGAAATTGCAGTGCTTGCCACTGTAATGCATCATGTACTATCACACAAACACAGTGCCTGCCAGTGATCACCCTCCCCTACACGGTTTGTGTGATGATAAGCGATGCACAATGTTTTCAAATGTTGCAAATCCAAAATGTTGCATGAGATGTCGAGATGTGCAACAGGTGGGAAACAGCAGCATATAAAATGCAATTGGCTGGAAATGCTCATTAGACATTGAGCTTAAAGTATGGCAGGCATGTTTGGAGATTCAGCAGAGTGTGTGTGCTTTTGGGAGCAGCATTGGGTGTCCAGAAGTCCAAGATTTTTGTTAGACTCCTAGTTAAAGAGCATGTACCCATGTTGTTGCAGTGGGACTATTCAGGCTCAGAATATAAATATGAAGCCTGGAATAGTGTTGCCAAGGCCTTAATCATAGCAACAGGTATGTCCTGCACAGGTGAGCAATGGAGACATCATTTTGATGACCTCCAAAGAAGGACGAGGGATACCCTTGACCTTTGCATCAGGGAATGCCGGCAGCAGACACCCCACAAATGTGTAAACATCAATTTCAGTGAGTAATTGTAGGAGATGAAAGCCAAATATAGTCAAGACTGGCATTTATAGTGGTATTCTGTTCTGTTTTTTTTTCCATAGCTGCTAAGGCAAGAGACTCAAATGTTTGGTCCCATGCTGTGCATATAGTAAAGATGCAAGCAGCATGTGGTATGTATGCATCAGAACAGTACTGCCTAAATAGTATTTTAATAATAATAATAATTTGTATAGGTTTTTTGTACTATTAAAATTTAAGGACCACTTAATTGGTATTTAATAGAATTGTATCAAAATGAGCATGCATATCCCAACTGTAAAAGAAATTAAGTGTGCCTTAGTCTGTAGCACAAAGCAATGGTGTCATATTCTCAAACAACAGTGAGCATGCATCTGTAAAGTGTAAGAGGAAACTATACATGCAGTAGTCTGTAGGACAAAAGAGCAGTACAGAATATGTGTGCTAGTCATTGGTTGTGGGTTCAAAAATCACACTTCCCAAATATACATTACTATTGACTTTTCATCATTATTGGAATGTAACTTCATACCTCTATACCAGTGGCACAAATGAACTTCTGTAAACTCTAATCAGTATAACTAGAATGCTTATATGTGCAATATATGCACACATCAAGGATTGCTTTCCTGAAGTGCTAGGTAGTGCAGGGGAGCAGGGAGCTTGCTGTCAGGTACTGCACCAGATGTTCTGGGCAGTGGTGCTGTAGCTGGCAGAGTTGGGGTATGTGGCTCCTGTGGGATAGTCCTACCCCACTGTGCTGTGGGAAAAAAAATAATATAAAAATAACCATGAAAAAAAAATAAACACAAAAAATGAGAGAGAAAAGGGTTGGTGTGATAGAAAAAAAGGAGAACATTAGTAACTTCATATGTGACATACAAAGCACTGATGCAATTATTTTACTGTACTCTATTACCTTTACTTTTAAGACTACCAACTCCTAACAAATACCTTGTTTACTTCTAAGACTGCCTAGCTCCAAACAGAGGCACAATATACTACAGATTGCAGTAATCAATCCTTAACGTGTGCAATGATTGCACATATGCCTGGTGCATATATTCTGATTAGAGTTTACAGCAAGCCAGTGGTGACATTGCTTTACAACTCTGATGTTAAATTGCAATACTGATGAAAATGTAACATATATTTGGGAAGTGTGGATTTTGAAGGCACAACCTATGAATACTTTGTAATAATGAACTCTTGTTTTGCCCTACAGAGTAATGCATGCATACTTCCCTATTACAGTTAAGAAGTGAATGCTCAATTTGATATAGCAGTATAAGTAACATATAAATACATTGTAACTTATAATTCTAAAATAACCCCACTGTTGGGATGCATACATACCACATACATCTCGCATCCATGCCAATCTAGAGGCATGGGTTTCCACATTCAGTCCCCGGTCTGTGATAGCTGCAGAAAAAAAAAACACAACACAGCAGAATACCATTAAGCATACCAGTCCTGACTATATCCAGCTTTTAACTGTGACAAGTAGTCTCTGTAAGTGATACTTACACATCTGTGGGGTGGCCCCAGTCCTACATTTCTTCATCTAACAGTTGAGGGTATCCATCTTCCTCATCCTGAGGTCTCTGTAATGGTTCCTACATTATTCACCAGTGTGGGGGATACCATTAGCACTGGTCAGAGCCCAGGTCAGACTACTCCATGCCTCTGGCTTTTAATCCAAGCCATGGTAGTCCCTCTGCAGCAGCCTGGGCCCATATTCATTAATTAGGAGTCCAAAAAACAGTTTGGTCTCCTAGACACCCTATCTTTGACCAAGGAATCTCAAAAACACTTCAGGAACGCCAGCCACACCTATCACAGATCAAGACTAATGTAGAATGATGGTTTCCCACCAATTGCAAGTATCACTACATGTACTCCTCTCAACTGTCATGACATGTTACTTTAACAAGAACGTGGCTGGAAACTCCAAAGTGAGCTTATCACTGTACTAATTAATATTCAACCCCCCCCCCAAGAAAAACACGTGACACAGAAGTACATTTTATTTCAATTGTTTTACTATACAGCAGTATTGAGCTGGTCATATAACAAAGCCTACCTGGAAGCTCTTCCTGGGATTGAGAAGGAGGTGCACCCACATCAATGACATATTGTGTGCTACTCTGCTGTGAGTTGTCCTGTGTCAGAAGACTCACCAGGAATTCCTCACTGGGGATGAGAAATGGCTCTGCAGCAGGTTCAACCCTGGTTACCCTCTGGTCTCAGGCTACAGTAGCTGTACACCTCCCTGCATATATGACCATGTCAGTGGCCCTGTGGCGCTCCTGCTCATAAGTATGGCTATAGGCACTCATGGCATTTATGCTAGCAATGATTTTCTGCTATATCCTCAGCCTCTCTGGCATATTGGGATCACCCCTTCCAAGAAGAAAACCACCATGATGGCGTAGTGCGTCCACTATTATTGTGTTTTCTGCTTCACTGAAGGGGGGGTTTGTCTCTGTACCTCAGTGATATTTTCAGTCCTAAAACACAACAGAATGATAAAACACATAACTATCACATAAATACAAAGTAACTGTTACCAGATAAAATAGTTAAGGTAGGCAGTCAGTAGTACCCACTGGAAAAACATATCGCACACAACATATGTGAAATACTAACAACAGGCTGGATGCAAAACAAGGAGTATAGCAAAAGGCAACATATCCTTGTATGTGACAGCAGTAACTCAGCTGTGCTACCCCCCAAAACAACAGTCCATTCTAGTTTGTGACATAACAGTAACTTCTCTTTGCTTCCCCAACCCACTAAAGAACAGGCACATGAACTATTTTGCTACTAAAACACATTTGAAATGCTAAACATACATTCAAAGGGCCTGTTCCTGAAACATTTGTACATTTGTATCATACAGCTTACTATTTTCATGTATTGTCAATCATTTATACCTCTGAAATAGCACGACAAACATGGCCATGCCATCAGTACACTTCTAACTAATGCATACAGATAATAGTGGAAAATACTTTGCTTCACATTATTGATTAATATATTCCAGCCATGGTCAGGAACAACAGTGAAGTGCCACCCCTACCATGCATGGCTCATGGAGGACCTGTGGAGACACACACACACAGCCTACCTGCTTCCCTTTCTTCCTCACACACATTCACCAACCTTTTGTGTCAGCCAAGGGCTCCTGCCCCCCCCCCCTCCGAACACCCTATGCAAGCGATGATTACTGTGCCATATCCCTGTTTTCTCTTTTTTGGATTCAGGGATACAAAAGCTTTGTGTCTAGTGTACAGGATGCATAGCTACATTAGTGTCTAGTATATATACATTTGTGTTGTTGAACTGATAATTTTACCTGTCAGTTATATTTGCCTTGCCAAATTATACAGTGAATAGCATCATCACAGCAGTACTTTCTAGTGTATTCTCTTGTAAGCGTTCTGAAGTCAGGAACTGCAATGTGTGTCATTACTTTATAGCTTTTCTCTTTAATGTTTCCAGTACACACGTATAATGCACATAATAATACACGCCATCACATTCAGATCTCAGGATTGTATGACAACACTGTAGTCAAACTCATCAGAACAGTCATACAGTATAATGCTGTCTGTTGCAGGAACCTTACCAGATACATTCAGCAGCTGGACACACCACAGAGCTTTCTTTTCAAGATAACACAGGGCCTACTGTCCATGACATGATGTATGTGGGTAGATTATAAGACATGTTACTGTCATCCGTTTGGTATTGCATTACATTTTAACTGTTATTCTAAGCATATTACTTTTGGTTTACACACTTGGAATTCAGGCCAGTTGTCTTACATTAAGAAGGTTTGTAATTGACACTCTTGTGGGAGGAGAGGCTAACCTCTGCCCTTCTAAGCTGGAAATTGCTGGTTAAATGCTTATTGTGGCTGTTGTTCTAAGTCTCTTTGTTATAGTTTAAGCACTTGTCCTCCAAACCAGTTATTTTACATTAGGAAGGTTTGTGGTGTAGACTCTTATGGCAGGGGAGGATAGCCTACACCCTTCTAAACTGGGAATTGCTGGTTGAAGGCTAATTGTGTCTGTCATTCAGAAAGTGACTTAGTTCTGGTTTAAGCACTTGTGTTCAAGAGCACTTATTTCACAGTAGGAAGGCTTGTTGTCTACACTCTTGTTGGATTATTCTACTGAATTGCTGCTTTATTTAAACTGTTTGTTCTTTTGATTATGATTTTCTACACTTTGGATTTCTAGTGCTTCTGCGTTTTATGGCATAAGCTCTTTTAAGGTTTGCTGAATCTAGACTGTTTGGTAGTATTGGAGCACCAAAACTGAATCTAGACTGTTTGGTAGTATTGGAGCACCAAAACCAGCCCTCTTACATTAAGATCGCCCCTGTACCCTTGTGGCAGATGTGTGCAGCCAAGAACCCATCTGACTTGATTGTTGTAATAAGGCTCACTGTTGTCTTTTCCTTTTTTTTACTTGTTTAAAATAGTTTAACTTTGCTTGTATTCCAGCATTGTGTTTTGGGGTGTTTGTACTCAGTTTACTCTAGCTGCTCAAAACTTGCACTGCTGCCCTGCAAGCAACTCAACTGTGCATTGTGAAACACTGAGACATTTTTGTAACCCTAGACTTCCATAGAATAGACACATTTTGTTAGTTGTACACCAAAACCTGGTCCATCTAGCCCATTCCCCACTAGTTACTTCAGCAAATACTTTCCATAATGGACAGACAGTTTCCCACCATTTCTCCATGCAGCCTGGTTTACATGGACATCTTGACGCAATAGAGCAATTGCCTCATGTATACTGACAACCAGTTACTGATAAAACAAACTCATACAACATGTGAGAGCTGAATATATACTATGAATTTTGAAATCAATTCTCTCACATAACAACAAACCAGATCTCAAATGTCAGCACACACTAATCACCTCTTGTACAGAAGCTCACAACACATAACCCTACATACATGGAGGTACTCACTAGAAACCTAACTAAAGATCAGAGACCTCACAAGTACAAACCTATTGCACACAGTGGAGACCCAACAGAATCCACTACACATAATAATACACACACCAGTGGCTCAGCCAATACGTCTGTCAGGCAAAACACCTCAAAACCAAATGTATTGCTCACAAGTGGCTCCATAGTGAGACACACAGATGTCCCCCTCACCAGGCTGGACAAGAAGAAGGTCACAGTCAGCTGGCTGGCAGGTGCCAAGGTCCAACGGATCATGCGCACACTTAAGTCTCTCAGTGGTAAGTACCATTATGACTCTATCATAGTCCATGTTGCAGTGAATGACTGAAGAAATACCTCACTGTACTATATGAAGGTGGTTGCCTCCCCATAGTCATCTTTTTCAGAACAACTAAAGTCCCAGTGTAAAAGAATCAACCACCGACAAACTGAAGGTTATGCTGTTTAGTGCAAAAAGTGTAAATCAGAAACTGCACTCAATGGAAGAATTCCTTACCTTGGAAGATGCCCATGTCTGTGCAATCACACAGACATGGTTCAAGGCCACAGAAAACACCCTGGCCATCCAGTGCTACAATGCCTTCCACACATTCACACATCAAAATGAGGTGAAAGAACCAAAGGCAGAGGTGTATACAACTTCATTAAAGACAAATACACCACAAGACTGGGCAAAGAGTACAACTCTGTGGTGCTAATCCAAGTCCAACTAACTGTATGTAAAACACCCTTCCATATCATTGATAGCTACAGGTCCCCCACCATGAACCTCAGGGACCACTCTGCCTACTTGGACATAATTGAGTCACTCACTAGACAACCAAACATCTTAGCCATGTGTGATTTTAATTATCCTTTCATTGATTTGGAGCCATATATGTGCACAATGTGCACAAAGACACTCACCCTAAAGTTCCTTGACTTAGTAAATGCACATGCTGTGTAACAGATAGTCTGCACCCCCAGCAAGGCCTTGAATGTCCTATACTTAGTACTGACCAACATAATGATTCATTGCACTAACCCCTGTGTGTTGCCCCCCCTGGTTAGGTCAGATCACAATTCAGTCTCGTTCACATTCACAAACACACCCAACAGCCCCTCAAGAGTGGAAAGGATGAAACCTTTATCCAAACCAAGTAGTAGGCTCCTAACCAATGACATAAAGAGTTGCAAATCCCTGCTACCACTGTCAGCAAATGACTGATATACAGAGGTGTACACAAATGGTCTGCATAAACAGCTATACAAATGTATAGAGTCGGCTGAATGTGAATGGATCAAAATAAGTTCCTCACAGAAAACAAGCCATGCATTAAGCACACATAGGTTATATAACAAGTGGAAGAAAGTAATGTCTAACAACAAGAGGGAACTGACTCAGCAGAGGAAGGACACTATATACAGCTTGAATAAGGAAATTAGCTATCTTGAAAAGTCCTCTAAAGTCAATTACAAACCTAAAGTAGCATCACTGGCTAAAGATAATAAGGAGGCATTATTTAGCTATGTCAGAAATCTAAAAGTGAAGGTCCAGTTTTGTGCTGAACTAGTCATGAATGATACCACTCATACTGGCCCTGAGGACATTGCCATTTTGCTACCATACGATTTGAGGCAAACTTCACCCCTGTCCTTACCAGACATACCCCAAGCCATACCTGTCACCAGTCCTCTACATAGTAACCTTCTAAGAACATAAGGTGAAGACTGCCTGGGCAGTGTCTGATCATGACCTGGTGGGATGGTTGCATATGCAATAATCTGATATAGCTGATTACATCAGAATTTTCTGCTGAGCATATGGTGATAACAGTCACTGACATGCTGATGTAAAAGGATCTTTGTAATGCCAAGTAACACCTGTCTCTCACACACACACACACACACACACACACACACACACACACACACACACACACACACACACACACACACACACACACACACACACACACACACACACACTCATGCAAACACACACACACACACACACACACACATGACTGCAGGGAAAACAGAAACTCTACCTAAGTAGACACACTACAGAACACAGCACTGTATGCAAGCACCATGGCACATGTCTGACTTTTGCATCTCTGCAGGTTAACTTATAGTGGATGACATCAGCAGGCCATGTGGGAGACAAGAGGTTGGGATGGCTGCATAAAATGGATGTGTTGGCATCTGCAAGTATGAAAAGACTAGCAAGCCATGCCATAAGAGAAGTAACCGTAGGACAGCACATCTAGCTTGCTGAGTAGAGACACACACACACCAAGCTGACTGCAGGGAAAACAGGAATCCTACCTAAGTATATAGACTATAGAATTCAGTACTTTGGGCAAGTACCATGGCACAGGTTTGACTTTTGCATGGCTGCAGGTGAACTTATGGTAGATGACATTAGCAGGCCATGTGGGGGACAAAATGTTTTGAGGCCTGTATAGGCACATAGATTCATAGGTTCATATGAGGTCATTAGCCTAACTGTAGAGTGTGTTCTAGGTGTCTAGAAGCCTATCTGTGTAAAAACACAAGAAACCTTATTGAGCATAGTTGGATGTTTGAGTTTATCAGTGCAAGTTTGTCAGCAACCACTGAGTGACCCTGTCCATGAGGGAGCACACAACATTATATATTACACTTTGTAGTGTGGTTGATATATGTTGTAAAAAAACTGAGCCCCCAGGGTTGTATTGCTGGGGTGGGGGCAACACATGCATGTACTGTGAATACATGAGGTATACTGAGAACATGCCCTGAAAATCTGATCATATGTACAGAAGGATTCACCTCCAGTATATATAGGAAAGATTGCTGGAGGAACCATTTATTATCCTATGACAGTTAGCTAATAGCTACAAACCATGGATGAGACAGAATAGAATTGAAGGGGAAACACATCCAAAAACTAAGAGATCTGATACAGCTAGGTTATATTTCACATATAGTAGTAATATAAATGATATACAAAATATAGTATGCAAAAATTGGAATATACTGAGAAGTGATGTCAGACTGCAGAATCTGATAGGTGTGACACCAACATTTGGTTATAGACAAAATAAAAACCTAAAGGACTTGTTGTGTGGTGAAAAGTTTGGTTCTGGACAGAGACCTTTGATGAATAAGATAGGGACAGTCCCATGCGGTATGTGTAAGGCTTGTAGTAGTATAAATAAGAACCCCCATTATAGACATCCAGTTAATGGTCAAACTTTCCTTTTCAAAGCAAAAGCTAGCTGCAGGACATCTAATGTGATATACTTGGCAGAGTGCACACAATGTCCAGCTTTTTATGTTGGGATGACCAACAATATGTTAAAGGTTAGGATATTGCAACATCATTCTTCCATTAGGAACAAGGACCAACATAATGCACTTTATAGACATTTGGTTGACAATCCAACACATGTATACACATTTAAAGCCATTGTCAATGTGAATTTAGGAGTTAGAGGGGGTGATATTAAGTTACTTACTGAAACACTTGAATCAAAATGGATCATAACATTATCTGCACATAGGTATCCAGGTCTAAATGAAATGGTACCTTTAAAACCTGCCTTACAAAAAAGGTGGGTAAAATATAGAAATTGATTGGTTGCTTCATGATTTAAATTGTAGAGACCTTTGTTGTTTCAATTGTCTGATGAAGGGTTGGAGAACCCGAAAGCGCTTACCATTGTTGGATTTCGTGTGGTTTTAATAAAGAAGAAAACTTCATAGCTTTGTCTGGCCAATCCTTTTCTTCTGTTTGCATACCACTATTTGGTTTGGCAAGACTTTAGCTCAAGCACAGAACATTGTTTTTAGTCATATGTACAGAAGATTAGCTGAATTTCGACTGTCACCTCCAGAAAGAGAAGTGGCAACAGCATAATCATGTTGTATAGCTAATTGGACCAAATCAAGTTTGTCAAGTAGACACAGGGGAGCAGGTGCCCTTTTTTATTTTGGAAAGAGAGATGAATGTTGGGGAAGGGGCATAGGTAAGTCAGCCAGGTGAGGAAGCAATACAAGACAAGACACAGGGACGGTAAAGAACATGACAGACAGGAAATACAAGACAAGACACAGGGATGGTAAAGAACACAAAAGGTGGGTGAACACCATGGTTGGGGTAAGAGTGTAGACCTCTTAAACCAATGGATGTCAGGCTAGATAACAGTGAGAATCGAGTCCTCACTCACTGAATTGCCATCACTGTTACCTCACTGCATCAGTGGCTACACTGTCTGACATCTGCGCCTCCTTGTGTAATTCAGTACAAGGATGGAGATCAGTTTCCATCCTGCGTAGATATATATACCCACAGTGTGGTGAACAATCCTATGTACTATCGTCTGCAGTTCTTCTTGGGTGATAAACTCACCCCCTCTGCCACTGCTTCTGGAGGGGACCATGGGCCTGCCGCCAGGGAAAACATACCTCAGAGGCCAAATAGTGTAGGAGCAGCACAAGGGGTGCTCCAAAGTTGCTTCTCAGATGTGCTGAGTCTTGGTGCCATAGCCAGTGGAGTGGCTGAACGTGGATCCCATGGGCCAGGCCTATCCCACTCTGCTGTGGGGGAAAGAAAAAAATAAAAAAAAAACAAACAAAAAAAAAAAAAGAGAGAGAAAATAAGGGTTGTGGTGAGAGATTGCAGAAGTTGCCTTATTTGCTTGTTTAACCTGAGGAGGGTGAGCCGCCTTCCAGTTCTGGGTTCTCACTTTTGTATCTGTAGACAGCAGCTTCTTTTGCTTACTGTATAACCTAGTACTGACAGATGTGTGTCTGTTAAGGACAAATTAACAGTGTCCCGCATGCTGCTGTAAATGCTTCACTGTAAAGTTCACCAACAGCTTACACACACACACACACACACACACACACACACACACACACACACACACACACACACACACACACACACACACACACACACCGCCACCCCCTATTTGACTGCAGTGAGAATAGAACCCCTTTCTATCTAAGGAAACACACTACAGACCACGGGCCATCTTGGAGATGAGAGTTTGGGAAGCCTGGATGAAATGGAAGTGTAGGCTTGTGCAAGTCTGAAAAAGCTGGCAAGCCATGCCATTGGAGAAGTAACTGTGGGATACAAACTTCTGCTCTTCTGTGTAGACACACACACACACACACACACACACACACACACACACACACACACACACACACACACACACACACACACACACACACACAGTTGACTTTAGTGAGAATAAAACCCCTACCTATCTAAAGAAATAGACTACAATATACAGTACTTAATGCACATGCCATGGCACAAGTCTGATTTTTGTCAGGAATGCAGGTGAACTTACAGTAGATAACACTGACAGGCCATGTGAGAGACAAGAGGTTGGGAGACCTGCAGAGATACATTGCTTCATAGTGTCATTAAAGACTAGCAGCCTAATAGTAGTAGGTTGTTTGGATCCCTAGCTGTGTAAACATATCAACCATACTTTTCTGTTTGAGTTTTGTAGAGGAAGGCTGGGAGCACCACCAAGTGGCCCTGTCCATGAGTGAACACACAGCATTATGTACAACACTTTGTATTGTGGTTGATATAATGACACCCCAGGGTTGTAGTGCCTGTTTGGGGTGGTTTTGGGGGGGCAAATGGAAGTATTGTAAATATATGACATATACTTATATTGTGCCCTTAATTTGCAATATTTCCACGTGTAGTTTTATGTCATACAAAGCAACCAGACAATAAACACTAATAATAAAATATCATATATACTATTCCATAGCTCAACAAGTATTGGATTTGTGTGATGGTTAACAAAGTGTACACGCATGTGAGCTAGGCCTGTTTGTGCACAAGGAAGCAGTGCACAAATGTGAGCCACATTGCTAATGCTTGACAATATACCCTGGTCCTATCTATACTCCATGCTGGCTTCCCACGATGGCTAAGAGCATTAATTGAATGTATCCATTTTCTATTTTTGAGTGTCTGCTTTCTTGGCAATCTGGGTTTTCCCTGTTTCTGCAATGTTGCACATCGTGCAAACTAGATAAGTGGCGCATCCCACCAAAGTGGAATTAAAAGAAGAAAAAGAGAAAAAGATACTAAAACTAAGGGTCACATACAAAAAAAATTGTAAAAGCACAGTAAAAATTGATAGTACACATCACAAATTTCTACATATGTCAGGATTTGAATCCTAACAGCAGTACAGCTTCAGAAAACAGGGGGGGGGGTGCACTAGTCTAGCTTTGCATCAGTTAAATAAAGTCATTCTTCACACAACCAACTCCATGAGAATGTACATTGCTATCAAACCATCAGCTGTGATTTATACATTTAATTATTTTTACTATATTTGGACATACAGCAGTTAGTGATAACACAACCTGTTTTAATTATGCTTACAAATATACAGCTCTATGTTACCTTTCTGTGTTTTGTGATCATTTATCAGTTGTCTAACACATGCAGAGTTTGTAAGCCTCTCTATAGCATTGACCTTTACATGTGAGAGGATATTAACTGGGAATAATATGATATGTAGTCCTGTTGGATGGCACAAACACACATATACTGTTCTTTTGGGGGTAGCATAACTGAGTTACTGTTATGGCAGTAACAAGGGTAGACTCCTCTTTGGTGGAGGGGAGAAAGCTCAGTTACTGTTATGACACAAACAAGTCTGAAGTCTAAAACTGCAATGTGTATCATCACTTTCTAACTTCTGTCTTTTATGATTTACCAGTACCAAGGTATGGTGCTAAACCGGGGCTTTGCAGTGAACATCAGACTTCTCCATAGGCATGACTGTGTGAACCTTTCATGCCTGAGGCCTACTAATTATTAATGGACACATGTAAGTCAAATAAGTGTCTGGTGTCACATGTTAAGTTACTTTCTGTACAAATCCACCACTGTTTACTTGCTTTCTGTACCAAGTTAGGAAATACAAGGAGATGCCATAATACTATTAAAGAATATACTCTAGGTTCAGGACTTATCTTGCAAATGCAGCAATTGACACACCATTAGTTCAGAGCTGACTCTGTCTGATGCAAGTAGTACACAACCAATACATGGGGATGCAGAGGTTGTGTGAGTTGTCTGGCATCAGTTTTACTATATGTTTGTGAGTGGGAGAAAGGTGTTAGTTCCCTAGGTGATCAGTGATTCTGCTATGCATTGTCTTTTAGCCAAATCAAGGACATACTTAGCATGTTTATGTCTGCCTACAGGGACAGCAGCTGGGAGTTCCTCCTCTGACTGTGGCTGCGGTGACCTAGGCATTGCTGGGGGGATGTGTGTCCCTTCCCCTTGCTGATCCTGCTGCAGCTGTTTCCACAGGATCAGACTGTGGACCTTAACAAATACTGCAAATATTTGTGTACATATGCATGGAATATACTGCAGGGCTTCAATGGATACATCTGTTCACTGGAACTGTGACTTCAGAAGCCCAAACGCACTCTCTATGATGTTTCTAGTATGAGTGTGTGCCTCATTATGACATTCTCCTGTGGGTGTGTGTGCACTTCTGATGGGTGTTATCAACCACAGTTCCAGGGCATAGCCAACATCCCCCAATAAATAATCCTATGGGATGTCCCTTCTAGCAAACATCTGGTACAGCTGTGATGTGGGCCAATATGGGTGTCACAGTAACTGCCAGGGTTACCGGCAACACATTCAAGATAATTCCCTGGGCATTGCACATAACTTGGCAGTTGATGGAGTGGGATCCCTTGTGGTTAATGTAGATTCTACCCTGCTCACCAGGTGGTGCATTAATATGTACATGAGTGCAATCGATGGCACACAGCATGTCAGGGTAAAGTACTACACAGGAAAACAGTTCTATATTGCTGAGCCTCTCTTCAGAGGTATGGGAGGAAAAATATGTGTTCACTGGCATATATGAGCATAGCATCCAGAAACTGGTAGAGGATCCTGAAGTTTGATGCCTGTGACACACCCATCTTGTCCCAAGTTGGTTATTGAAAGGTACCAGTAACTAATATTCTAAGGGCTATACACACCTTAGTTTCCACTAGGATGGGTTCCCCTTGGTTGGAGCTGGCTATGAATTGAGGGTGGCAGGGCTCACAGAGTTCTATAATGTGTCCATGTCCACCCTGCAACACTCTACAGTCTCCAGCTCATGCTGCACCAGGAAAGTTACCCTGGGCCTAAATACTCTTCTCCTTCTCAGCCTAGGCCTTTTGTCAGCAGCACCAGCAACATTGGCTTCCACCTGTAGCACATGCAGATGCAGAATAGCTGCAGCAGCCCATGGCATTATGTCAGTTAAAACTTCCTTATCTCTACTTAAATGGTATTGAAGGATAAAGGAAAAAACAGGATGGAGGCTACATGGATACTTTATATATTCTTAAATAGCTCCACCGTGTTAGATTGGTTGATTAACATGCAATCACCTGCTTATACTATAACTAGCTTCTATTAAACACATCTGTTGCTTACTCATTAGTGTGCTATGCACAGCTCCATGCACTTCTGGGCACCTCTGTGTACCTTCACATAAATAAGGTAAGCATAGGCAAAACTGATATTTCCTGCAATCTAGTGATATTGTGCAAACATGGATGATAAAAAGTGAAGAAAAGGTTGCACACCCTGCAGTTGACACAAGGACCATCTATATTCCAGCCCTAATACATACATGTGCTGCCACAGAAATAGTTACATAACAGCACAGAGAAACCTGCCATTCGTTCCTCTGTTTCTAGTGGTTGTGCTAAGTGCCATATCATGCAAACAATGGTAAAGTAAAAAAAAAAAGTAAACAGGATACAGTTTAACAACCAAATAATGTGGATGACACAGAACTTAGGAACTGTGCACTGCTTACACGCACTTTCAGCTTTCACACCTCTACATGTTCTGCAAGTGTAACCTGACACCCCCAGATATCAGCATTGACTGTTGCCATGCATTCAACATGAGCACTGTGAAAGTGCCTACACTAAATAAACATCCCTACATGGTTACTCCTTTTTGAGATTCAACAATTCTAATGAGTTTTGATCTCATTTACATCTTCATCATGCTGACAGCCTGGAATCTACACAGTTAGTAACCGTTTAGGCAGGGAAATTGCACCGGAGCCCAATGCTGTTACAGAGGAATACTATAATCCATCAGCAACATCCTGCATATGCATGCATTACAGTATAATACTGTTTCATGGAGGTTTACATATTTTAGCAGCCTGTATTACTTACAAGTATATTCTTCATTTTGGGGTGGGGAGCAAAGCTGCATTTATGGCATGGCATTTAAAAAGGAATTATTATGATTGTTACATTGATTTTCTAGCATCCACCCTGTGTAATTAAGTCAGAATATATATGGTTTTACATGTTAAGTGCACTTCTGTAGAAATGTAAGAATTTTTACTTGCTCTTGTTAGCATGTAGACTCCTTTCCGTGGCTGTATTTGGAAAGTTTGGGAACATGGCCAATACGTACATTGAATGTACATGGTTGATTTAGAGGTTATTGAATCCCTCCACTGTGTTGATTTGCTTCATTAGCATAAAATTCAGCTGCTTATGCTGTAATTTGCTTGCCATGAAATTTTCCATGTTTGCATGTGAGTGTGAGCTGCTGAGCACCATTACTCGGAGTTTACTGAATCTAAAACTTCTTGCATCTGTGTGTGCATTGTGTAGCAACACACACATAGCCACTAGTATCATGTAAGCTTTATTGAATCCCCCTGCTAGTTCTTTATTTGCTGCAATAACAACTGCCGGGTCTATACCCTATATTCAGTTATATCCTCCCACTGCCCCCCCCCCCCCCGGATATCTTTTTGTGATCTAAAACAAAGAACATAAAATTCCCTTTTAGACAAACTTGTAAAGGTTTTGGTAAAGCATTGTTTTCATTATTTTGCTATGTCATATGTATGCTTGTATATCCATTTCCTTAAAGCTCTTTCCATTTTTCCTATGTAAAAAGACCCACATTCATCACATGTAACCATATATATATTAGCCCACTACTTTTACAATTATAATACTTGTTTGATCCTATTATCCTATTCCTAGACAATAATAATATGCTATCTGTATTACTTATGTGGGGACATTGTTTACATGTCCCACATTTTAAGGTACCCATTTTTCCTTGTGAATTATTGTTGATGTGTTCTTTTTTCCCTTCACAGAAGTTCTTTAAACTTCTACCCTTCTTATATACAATCTTAGGTGTTCCTTTTAACAACCTTGAGGACATGGGTAACTGCTGGAATATATACCAATATTTTTGAATGAACTTCATAATAATATTAGAATGTTGGTTGAATTCCATGCCTGTTGAAAGATATTATTCCCTTTTGGACCATCCTTATTGTCAGAATCCGGAGGTATTGGACAATTCAATGGTTTTGTTTAATTTGTCATAGTAACAAATTTATTACCCCCAACTGAGACAACTTCATTTTGTATTGTATCTACCATGGGTTCAGGGTAGCCCCTTTGCAGAATCATATTCTTAATAAAATCACATTCCTGCATAAAATCATGAAAGTGAGATGTCACCTGGGCTGTTCTAACTAGCTGTCCCTTTATAATGTTTTTTTTCTGAAACAAGGGGTAATCACTTTTAAAGTGCAAAAAAGAATTACAGTAAGTGGGTTTACAGTATTTTTAGAAACATACTGCTTGTGTTCTCAGTCTTTAAGAATGGACACATCTAAATAATGGAGTTCGTATTCATATATGTCATAGCTAAAATGAAAAAATGTAGTTGTTCCTTCCAAGTGATGAATGAAATCTACCAATTGTTCTTGATTACCTTCCATAAGATACATGTGTCATCCAAAACCCTAGTGTATAGATGGCAAAATTCAAAATATACAGAATTGGTAACAAATTTCCGTTCCCAAGCATATAATACCAGGTTAGTGAATGGGGCACATGGTGCACCCAAAGCAACACTGCTATTCTGTTTAAAAAATTCACTATCATAATGCACATAGTTCATTAACTCACATAATAAACATATGTCTTTAGATGTTAAAAAGTCTAAAACCATGAGTGCATCCTCAAACCAATCAATGCCTTGCTCATGGGGTATAGCTGTAAAGAGATCCACGACATCGATGGTTAAAAATATAATATCTTGACTATAAGTAAGGTCCCTAAATCTGGTTAAAAAATCCCATGAATCATGCAAAATGTGTGTTTTCTTATCCTTGAATAATTTTAACTTTCTTTCAATAAATGCTGCTAGTGGGTAAGTTTTTGACCCATTTGCAGACACAATTAAATGAAGGGGTGGATCACCAGGATTCTTGTTAACCTTGGGAATCCCAAAAAATGATGGGATTCTAGGGTATTTGCTGTTTAAAAACTCAAACATATTCACATCAATTATCTCTTGCATCAATAACTCATTCAGGATGAAATCTATTTTTTCATAGGAGATGTGCACTTCATTAACTGATACAACCGAATACGTCTCACTCCCATATAATGTGTTCATTTTTCCAACATAGTCCACAGAATCCATAATAACAATACTGTTCCTATTATCAGGTTTCATAATGCAGATATCAGAGTTATTATTTAACTCATTAAGCAAATGGTGTTCAACCTTATAAAAATTATGGGACCTTTCCCTTTATTTGTCAATAATCTAAGTTCGAATTCAACAAAACTTTCAGATTGTTGTTAAGACAGGCTGTATAGGGGGATTCTTAATGCTGTCTTCTTAACATTACTTCTTGTAGACTATTTTTCAGAATAAAATATAATATTGAAAATGAATATACACAAAACAGTTTAAAATCTAATAAGGTGTGCATAAGACTGAAAGTAAAATTTGGGACAAAGGAAAGTCCCTTTTTCAAAAGAGAAAAAATGAGAGTTTGTCAAATGTATATTGCTGTAATTAAAACCTTTAAAATTATCTAGTTCACAAATAATACCATCCTGTAAAATAGGGGCTGATCAATTCTTGTTCTTGTTATAGTAAGCCCTTTAAAGTGTTGCAAGCTTGGCTCCATTCAGAATTTGTGTTTCAGAATAATGAATGGTGCAACACTTCATCATCCTATATGGACAATGTCAGTAAGTCCAAACAGGTTTTACAGTTGTGTTAAGACTTCCACCATGGAGCTTGTGGTTTATCCACATGTTATTAGTTGGTAGAGTCACATTGCTTGCTTTTCAATTCCGGAAAGGGCAACATTATATGAATATACTGGCATTACATAAACATCATTTTATCTGGTTATTCTTGTACAGTATTATTTTAGACAATGATATATCATCACAAGTTGTCATTGCATGGCAGGGATATGGTCATTTAGGGCATGTCATGCAGTGAGTGCTCCTGTGGCACATGCATTCAGTATTGGCCTATATAGAATACCTACACAGATAGACTGCAGTTCAATTCTGTGACAGTGTGTGTAATGCATGAGGGAAATAGCTTCCTTGTCAATGAAGTAGTGATATTGTACTGCTCACTATTGTGCAGACCGTAACAAGTATAGCTCCTTTCCACATTCTGACTAAACCTGATTATTCATATTATATCAGTACCTCCCTTCTTAATGCACACACTCAGTTCAGTCATTTGTGACAACCTCCATTACTATCTGATGTGGCATATGCAGTCACTGCAGATGTCTGGAGAGAACATAGTATAATAGGTGGGGGGATTGAAACTGGTAACATCTGTCTGTCAGACAAATGTATCAGACAGCAGTAGCTTACACACACACACACACACACACACTAGTTATAGCACACTTAGACGGCCAAATTTTTCCATCCTTGTCCTACAAGATAAGGCATCCATACCCCTTATGATAGAAAAGTGCTATAAGCCATTCAAGAGTGTTCTCATGACATGACCATTATACATATATCTGTGGCATCCATGATTGTTATGCATCTGTCTGATATCTGTCCTGGCATGTGTTCAAAAATGTCATGATGAGAATGTTTATTACATCATTCATTGCTCACAGGCATTAGCTATTCCCAAGATAATTATGCTCTGAATTATGTGCCTTCTTCCAGATGTTTCTTTGTTACTGCAGTCGTTTTTTTTCACACTCCATAAGTTAATGGCAGATGAAGGATTCCATCAACATTTTTTGCTGTATGGCATGCTGCCAGCATATCAGAAACTGTGAATGGTCCTCTGTTAAACAAACTTTCTTGTATGTTGGTGCCCAGTATAGAGATGTCCGAGATGTTTGCAAATCAGAAATGGAAAACTTGAAATCAAGACATCATTCAATCTGGGTTGTCATTTGTCACTTATGTATGTTGTGGGTTATTAGATTACAATTTAGCATTTATATGACTATAGAATGATTGCTTGTCTATTATATGTTCATAGGTGATAAACCTCTTTTCACCAACATTTCTTTGGAAAAACACATCTGTTTCTGATGTATCTGAAATTACAGCTGTAAAGCCCATTTGTACTTGCGTATACATGCTGACATGGAAAATATAGCAGTGGTGTTAGCTTGCTTACCTAAATTTCATGTATATACATCATATATGCAATAACTGCATTCAACCCATAATATAATTTTTGTCATTGCAAACTTTATCTGAAATCAGCATATTAACATGTCATTTTTACTCCCTTTTGATAAACTACAGCTCTATATCCCTAACACAACCTTTGTTAGCATGTCCAATTTTAT
>NC_056732.1:1163616351-1163716351 GCF_019279795.1 Protopterus annectens | reverse complement strand
TAATATATTATTATACAATATTATAAGTATACATTTGAATCCTCAAGTGCCTCTGCTTTTTCTCCCATCTCAATGCATTTACAGCTTGTACCGCAGATATTGTTGAGTAACAGGTGCATTTTCTTTTCTCAGTACTGTCCAGAGTGCTGGACTACAGTTGAGTGTAGTGTCAGGCTCAGTTGCATTACAGAAGGCAGCACAAATACATTTTTTCATTTTTGCCTTCAGTCGAGAACCATGTCTGCACCCTGCTCAGAGGTATATATATGCAAAAGGCAAAATATAACAAAAAAAAGAAATTAAATAAAAACAAATTATAAGTAAAAACTAACACAATTAAATGGTATATCTAGCAATGAACATAGTGGTTATAGTATTAACCTAACACATTCCTCCTTTTAATATCTGCTTGCCATAACACAACTAGCCTTTGTGTTTCATGCCATAATGCTTTCATGCAATGCCAATTCATCAGAAAGGGAACACAGAGAACATTACAGTAATTCTTTATCAAATCATTATATACATTTAGTAATGACATTGTTTTAATGGAAATCTATTACTGTCAGGATGAATACTTGTAACATATGGATAAGCATTCCAACATATATGAGACATAAGTCTACTTGTCTCATGTTCATGCATTTGGATTTTCAGACTTTACAAACTATCATAAAGTTACATCATTCATAGCACATGTTGTTGATAATAATGAAAAGAGTTGAGTTTTCAACAATATGTTTGTAACAATAATTCAAAAGGAGTATATAGATTTTCAGTATTTACCTCACAGATTTCAGCTTGTTCATTTCATATATGAAATTGTGCTCCTATATTTATTCTGAACCTCACCAGAAAAAAATGGATTCTAACTCTATATTACCTGTCCTCTTTATCTATACTCACTGCACTTACATCTTGAGCCAGAGAGACAGACAGCCGACAGCTGCATTTTTTTCCCTCAGGACTGTGCAAGTTGCTGATGGAAGCACACCAGCATCAGAACTATCTGCGCTACTGTTTGCATTCCAAATTAAGTTTGTGAGTTTCTACTGTCATTTACTGATAGTGACTTGTTAACCCTCAACACTGTATAATGCCATGCAGCACACAAATGATGAAGGAAAAAAGAAAGAAAAAAACAATAAACAAGAAGTTAAAAAGTACCTTTCTAATGTTTTTTGCAGTTTGTTTTCTAACATTAATGTATACGCCATAAACATCATTGTTTTCACACAATCAGCACCCTGTCTAGATCTGAACCTTGAAACCATGGCATTATCACAACATATTTTGAAATTATTTTTACTTTTTGCCACAGATACATTGTATCACTTGATATTAAAGGTACAACATAAGCATTTTCTGACAGATGTCCTTTGTAATTTGCCAGTAGATGTGTAGATGAATGTAACATTTGCAGCAATTAAGCTAATACTTCCTGCCTCAGTAGTAACTAATGTTTGCAATACTACAATTTTCTTCTTTTGTTTTGCAAACAATCTCTTTTCTGTGCTTTTCTAACATGAACACAATGTTATCTGAATTGATTTTATTATCTGTTTATATATTTAAATGGATTATGTATTTAATTAGACTTATAGACAACTTTTTACTCAGACACACATTGTGGTCATAAGCATTCATTAATAAAGCTGTTATAAAGGTCAAACTCCTAAGCCAGTTGATGTTTTGCATTAAGACTAATTATTTATATTTATAAGCCCTTAGGAAACAACATTTCCCAGTGCTTGTTCTTGTAGTGCACAGAAACATGTAGGTCCTACCATCTCATTTACCTGCCCAGCACTTAGTGCAGATTGTGGCATTCATGAACACTAATGCGTTTACACCTGGTTTATATATTTACAGTGCTCACAGGGGTGAATCTGTACTATATAACCTCTAAGTGTTGGTAAAACACTTGTATCATAATAGAGGAAACTGAATCCAGAGACTTTAATACTGCTGTTTCACTTCTAGAATTTCAACTTTTTCTGTACTTTCATACTGATAATTCTTTCTGTGAAGGTATGTGATGTTTATTCAGAAAGGAACATTTTTGTTAATATTAGTGATCACATGTTTGTCAATAGCTTGCTGACTGCATTTTTCCACTGATGCTGTCATTGCACATATAGCACTTTGTTTCTTGTAAGTAAGTTCCAGTAATGTTATTTGCCTTTATATCAACATTTCTCTGAGAAATCTGAGTGGTTGCTATAAAAAAAAGTTATATTACTAGTAGCAATGGCAGGGTTACACCTTTAGTCCAACAAATATGTTCTGACTGTGATATATGCTAAAGGGGATATCCCAAATGTTAAACACATGTAAATTCCTTCATTACGAGTAAAAATTATTTTGTTAAAGCTGCTATTACAGAGTTAACATTTCTTGCCTTCCTTGCTGATAAGTTTTATCATCATTATTAATATTTTTTTTGGAGTGAGTGGGGGGATGTTTATAGTTGTGTATTCCATGTGTGTAGTCCTAGAGAGCCATACATTTATTTATTTACTTATTGTTCATGATACCTGCATACATTCATATATCTTTTGTTACAAGTCACTTTGCTTAATTCCCTTTTTTTGTTTCTTATTTTTCATCACATACAGGAATATGATGCCCAAAACATCTGGCCCATATAAACCCCATTCACCAATGGAGAATGAGATTATTGTGCAGGCCTATGTCAACATGCATCAGACCTGTTAGACAGAAGCAGAGCTAACAAGTCCTCTGGGAGCAGGTGGTCATTGATGCGAATGCCATGGGAAGACATGGCTGTGATTATGAAAAAATCAGACATCAGGACAGTGACATGATTACCAAGACCAAGAAAGATGCAGCTACTATTGTACTGGAACAGAAGGCTACTGCTGAAGATCTTGCTACCACACCAGCACTGACTGAGACAGAGGATAGATAGATTCATGATTCATGGTTAATATAGGTGCTTAGGTTAAGGACAACCTAAGCATGTCTGTTACTGAACTTTCAGGTATGCCATATTAATAATCTTATATAAAGTGAGAAAACAAGCAATAGGGGTGATGGAGAAGAGAGCATGATATATATATATATATATATATATATATATATATATATATAGAGAGAGAGAGAGAGAGAATGATTGGGAGAGAAGAAAAGTGAATAGGAGATTGTTCTATAATATGTTTCATAATATGGAAATGTATAGTGGACTTGTTGTCTTTTATTGTGTCATTTTAATTGTAATGTTTATCATCCCTATTTCCTGTTCATTTCTTCTTTCTAGGCACATCTGGTTCTGATTTTCACAACTACCTGCAAATGGTAGGCACATACCTTTTGTTTTTCCTATTACTATACATAAAGTTGAGTTATAAAATCCTTTTTTAATTGCAGTTGCATCTGTTATTGCTTGCCTTTAACTTTTTACATGATGTAACTTTGATCACTTCTTATTCTGTTTCTTTCTTTGTTGTCTGTAACTGTTATCATAGGCGAGTCTGCCACTGGTACTTGCTTAGTTATGAATGACTGGTTTTGTACTTCTGGATCATCATTGTATTTGCTGTAGTATTCTTACTAATGCAGTCCTAATAGCTAAGCAACTAATGGTTGCACATAAACCTGTGCAAATGATACGAATATATTGAGCTTCTCACAGTTGATTTATGTCCATAGGTCAAGTGTAATGCATGATATACAGTACTGGGAAAAATTTTATATATATATATATATATATATATATATATATATATATATATATTTATATATATATACAATGTATATATTGCATAAATTACTCAAGAGTTACTGCTGAGGGGGGCGTGGCCAAGATGTCAGAGAGATAACAGCACTTTTTTGATGCTCTGCTTAACAGAAATTTCTCTGACAGGAAATTTTCTTAATATTATTTTAAAAACATCTAAGTTTTCTTTCACCTATATATTTAGATACAGTGGATTATTTTTTTCTACAAATATTTCAATTTTGATGAATAGAAAGTGAATTACATTCTGTCAGAAGTACAGCAGCTGAATATAACAGACTCTCTCAGCCATGAGTCATTCAAAAGCCTCTCTCCAGGAAACTTCCATGAAGAAAGAATTACAAACAATAATATCCAGTATTCATGATCTTTCCATGAAAATGGACAATTTAGAAAAAATCATGGAAAACATGAAGAAAGAAAATAGAAAGCAGATTGAAGAATTCAAGGAGATAATTACAAGACACACAGACCAGATAACAGAAATTGAAGAATCTCTTAATGAAATAGACGGAAGACAGCATGAAAATGATAGCCAGATTGACTTCTTACTAAAGCAAAACACTGCACTTTCAGATAAAGTGGAGGACCTAGAATCAAGGTCACGAAGAAATAATATTAGAATATACGGCATACCTGAAAAAATGGAAGGAAATAACACAATAGAGTTCTGGAATGACTGGTTGCCTAAGACACTAAACCTACCTGAATCTCTCACTTTTGGGATAGAGAGAGCTCACAGGTCATTGTCAAATATGTCTGTGTCAAAAAATCCAAATGCTTCAAGATCCATTATTGTAAAATTTTTTTCATCTCAAGACAAGGACTTAATCCTGAGAACAGCGTGGGCAGGTAATCCTATACAAATTAATGGTCGAAACATAAGATTTGACAATGACTATACCTCTACTATAATAACTAAAAGAAAAGCCTGCATTCCTCTCATTAAAAATCTGAAGAAAGCTGAAATTAAAGCACAAATCATTTTTCCTGCCAGAATTAAAATACATCTATCTGAAGGAATAAAAATATTTAATAATCTTGATGACGCCTCTGAATATGTGAAAAAGAATAAGATTTTGGAAAACACTGAAGATATGGACATCTCATTACCTAGTTTAAAAAGGCAGGCAACAAATGGAAAAATGTTATTGATTGATAAAACAAGCAAGAAGCTTAAGGGTAAATAATACAAATGAAACTCTTCCACAATCCCTTCAAATCCCAAAAGTTTCGTGCTACAAATCACCTGCATCGGGGAAAAACATACATGTTAAGGTAAAAAATCATTTAATATTTATTAAGTATGCTTATTTATTTATTTTTAAATTTATTTGCTGTTTAAAAGCCTTTAATACAAATACGCTAGAATGTTAAACATAGATGTTAAAATTCTAAATCTTCCCTTGACAGAGTGTATTATTAGTTGACAACTACATAGGGGCAATGTAGCAATACCATAGAAATATTGGTTAAAACAAGAACCCCTTAATACCGGATACTGTATGTGTATTAGATTATGATGATATAGATCGCTCCGATAAGTGAAATGAAGGCTCCCCATCTCAGTGCAATTAAATGAAAGTGTAGCCCCTTTTTGCATCAGCGGGCTTTCTCTCCTGTTAAATGTCATGTTATGCTTGGGTCCTTTTAGAGCTAATGGATATAACTTAATGTGACTTGTACTAAATAGTTTAAAAGGTATTGGAAATTGTTCTTTATCATAATAAGAGAAGATTGTTTTCTTTCTAAGAATCCGTCATGACATGTAAAAATGCATTCTCATACACTTGAGAGGTTTGTGTCTTTACTAAATGTGGTTTGTGGGTTCCTCTGCTGACGGAGAGGGAAAAGGAGATGTATTTTCTGATGAAAGCTGGTGGAGTGTGTGTTGCAGGGACAGGAGGGTTTGTATGCTTGATATCAGATACATTGGCCAGTAAATTGATAGTTACAGAAAATGTTATATTTATATAAAATGTTGTTGTTTTTTCTTTTTTTTTTTTTTGTACTTCATATACATGCTTTTTGAGTAACATATTCTGTTTTTCTTTTCTCTCACAAAATGCACATCATGAGTATCTCGTGAACAGTTATCATAGCTTGCTGCAGATTCCCTAGTGCGAGCTTTTAACCGCCAAAATTCAAATGTTAAAGGAGAAGGAAGGGGAAAAAAAGGAAAAAGAAGGCTGTTGCCTCGAGACTTCTTGGTCAGATCTTCTTTGTAATACAAGAGACTTTTGCATGTACTCTCTCGAAGTCTCTTTTGTCATATGAACTTTGGTTACATATTCACATTACCAGAAACCTTCACATGAAAAAAAAAAAAAAAAAAAAAACGGAACAACTGAATGCTTTATCACATACCAAGAGCGACAAAGAAAAATATATAAAAACATAGACATATATAAAGGTCCTTTTTACTAAACCAATGTTGATGCCTATGTTGTTCCCTTCATAATAAGTTTTCTGATGACATGTTTTACAAAGTAGTTTACACTTGATCATTAGTTGGCAGCTGTAGCTAACAGATACAGTGAAAACATAGACTAGGTCATCTGATCCTTTTTGGTTAGCAGAGCAGAAAGCGGCATATGCAGTGGTTATAAAGTCACTAAAATACATTATCTATTGGGGGTTAATGTGTTTTTATTATTTTTAAAGTAGATTTTGGGGCAGCTATGTATTTTCTGTGCTTTCATCTTGATATCTTTGTCCCCAATCTTATTGATTATATGAGTTGTTGGTTGATGGCAATACTGCTGGATTGGGGAAGCCAAAGCTGCAGACAGACCATTACAATAAATAATAATTCTGTTATAAAAGGGTGAAATAATATATTGGGGCAGGAAACATTTTGGTTCCAAAGAAAAAGAGACAGTTCTGCTTAGAGAATGATCTTAGTTGTTACTGAAGTGATGTTTTTGCCTCACTAGTCAGTGATAGTTGTAGAAGACTGTTAGGGGGGCAGTACAAAGTGGGGATGGTTACTCTTGGCTTATAGTTACTACTTTCATCAGGACATGAGGACAGTTGTTATTTCCAAAGGTAGCCTTTACTTTTTAACTGCTTTTCTAATTAATAGTTTACATCATGTTGGATTTATAGTGAATGGTGAAATTGTGATCTACTTAATCCACCTCCAGCTACATAAGTGCATACTACAATCTGACATTTTCACTAATATTCATAAAATATTGAATGTTTTACTGTCTGTAGACTACATTTTCTAGCAAAAGATATATTGCATGTTAACCACTGCCACTCTAACTGAAAAAATATTGGTAAAATGTATTTTGTTAAAAAAGGACAACTTAAGGGAACACATTATTACTATAACATCTAAAACTGAAGTGTCCTTGAAGGTTAAAAGCTGTGACTTCATTATATGATATTTTTATCAAAATCAAGCTACACTACATAGTTTCTTTAGACTCACATCTTTGGAAAGAAAAGCTAATGTTTTTGATGATTACACAGATCTATATACCTGCATAGATATTTGTGCAACTTAAATATTATCTTCTCATGTAAAAAAATTCTCATTAGTACATCTTTATTTTAAATATCTTTAATACCTTAAGAAATTATTTAAGGTTAATCAGATATGTTTTTTTTTTTTTTTTTTTTTTTTTTTTAGGGGAATGAAAAACTGGTGATTTTATATCTTATATAAAAGGAAAATAAGCCTATAGGCTATATATTAATATGCTGATTCTATAGTAAATATTAACACTGTTGTGATTTCACAGACAAGTTCATACAGGAATGTTTTGTTACATGATAAATGTTCTTATTTTTATACATAAACTTCTTTACTGAATTCCTGGATAAGTAGGTTTTGATCTAATGTAGTATACTAGATTAAGATCTGTATTAGTATAGAATAGACATAAATGAATATGATATACTATGTCATGATACAAGTTTAAAGACACTGTTCTTAAAAATTTTGAAAATTACATTATTCATGGTAATTGATGTTTTTCCACAATATCTCCTACATAGTAATACCTATTCATCCTGGAGAATTAATAGGTTGTAGTTTGTTGATTCAATAAAATATTAGGTAGTAAGTAGCATTAGAGAATGATAGTCTTGAGCACTAAGGATGATAGAGGGTGGTCTTCATCAATCCAGGAACTAGATGTTCCATGGTTAGTTTTGTATATAGTTATATTTTCATCTTCTCTGAACATTACTTGTTAATTAAGTCCAGAATAGTATTTATCCATCAAAAGCTTAAAGTAATCAATGTCTGGGTTTAAATGTCTGTCTCTGAATGCAAATGGTCTTAATAACCCTACTAAAAGAGGAAGATTACTCAAATACCTAGCATCTAATAAAGCTGACATTTTTCTCTGATAAAAATGGTATGTTGTGTCTAGTAGTATTGGAATTGAATAAGAAACATTTTACTTTAGCAAATATGTACTGGCTACCTGGTATTGGTGCTAAATCTGCAAACAAATATTTGGAAATAATAACAGCAAATTCTAAAGGAGATATCATTTTGGCAGGTGATTTTAATTGAATTCTATCATCTAAAGATACCACTAATGTCAGCAATATTAAGATACCTGCATCAGCCAAAAAATTGATAGATTTTGTCTCATTATATAACCTAAAAGACATATACATGATCAAAGAGCAGAGGTCTCTCAATTTTACTCACTTTTCTTATAGATATGGTACACAGACAACTATTGATAAAGTGTTTATATCTGACAGCCTATTATCTAAGACTCAAGATGTAGTGATTACATCATGCCCTCTGTCAGACCACAATGCCATACTATTTAAAATTAAAATTAAACCAAACAATCTTATTCATTGGCAGAGACTACCAGCCTATATTATTAAGATAAAAGGATTCAAAGAATGGTTTATAAAGGAAGTAAACTATTATATTGAACTTAATAATAATAATAACAGAAATAAAGTGTTTATTTGGGACTCTTTAAAATCTTATCTATATGGGAAAATAAAAACCTGGTATTTACATAAAAGGAAAGAATGGGACAAAGAATTATTAAATCTACAATTGAAAATTGACACTTTAAAAAAATTGGGCTCGAATCTGGAATTAAAACAACTAAATCTCGAATATTTAGAAATTCTTAGTCATAAAGTAGCAATTAATTTAGAGAGGTTAAAATTACAATCTTATTCATCTAATCCAAAACATATGCATAGATTAGCAGCCAAAACGAAAAGTTTTCACAAGAGTAAACACATAATTGAAATATTAGACACATCTAAACACAATTCAAAACCTTCTTCAGATCTAAAAGATATTTTAGAGATTTTTCGCTCATATCATGAAACAATGAATAAAGCAAACTTAAACTTTACTAATAATAGTTCAAAAATAGAATTTCTAAAAACAATATAAATAATAAACTTTCTAAAGAACAAAATAATAGATTACTTAAATCAATATCATTAATAGAAGTTAAAGAAAGAATACAAAATCTTAAAAATAATAAAGCCCCTGGTCTTGATGGCATAATAGGTGAATTATATAAAATTTTCCCTGATTCCGCTTTGAAGATATTAATGAAAGCACTTGAGGAAGTTCGAATAAGTGACAAACTTTGTCCTTCTTGGAAATATTCGCTAATTTCTCCCATTCTAAAGCAAGACAAGGACTCCAAATTTGTTTCATCATATCGTCCTATTTCCCTATTAAATATAGATTATAAAATATTTACGTCAATTTTAGCAAACAGATTAAATCAAATGATGCCGACTTTAATAAACAACGATCAAACAGGTTTTATACTGAACAGAAAAGTTCAGGATAATACTATTAGACTTTTAACTTTAATAGATTTTGCAAATAAAAAAAAAAAGAATTATCACTCATCAGTCTAGATCTAGATAAATCATTTGATTCTATTAACTGGACATACTTATTTATGGTATTAAAAGAATATAATTTCTCCTCAGAAATCTTAAACTTGTTAAAAAAATTATATGAAGGTTCTATAGCATATATTAAAATTGGCGCTTTTTTATCTGGCACACTTCAAATTCTAAAAGGCACTAGACAAAGTTGCCCTTTATCCCCACTACTATTTGCATTAGCAATAAAACCATTTGCTAATTTTATAAGAAACAATATAAACATAAAAAGTTTTGATGTTAATGAGAACTATTCTTCTAAAATTTTACTCATTGCAGATGATATCTTATTAACTATTGGAAATATTGATTCATCTATTGATCACATTATCAGATCATTGAAACTCTTTGAGGAAATCTCAAACCTTAGATTTAACCAAAACAAAACAGAAACTATTCTCATCAATAAAAAATTGAATAACACTCTATCTAATTACAATAACTTTAACTGGACCAATGATAAATTAAAATATCTAGGGGTTCATATTCTGTCTAAATGGAAGGACACTATAAATATAAATTATAAAATTTTATTAAATAAAATCACAGAATACATTAATAGATGGAAGAAAATGCTATTTACTATAGAAGAAAGATTATCTCTGATAAAAATGATTCTATTACCAAAAATTCTTTTTTATCTTCAAACATTATTGGCTCCTCCTTCTAGAAAACAACTTAAACACATAAACACTATATTAATTAAATTTCTGTGGTATCCTCAAAAACCAAGGATTAAATATGATTGGCACTATAAAAACTGGATTGAAGGAGGGATTGCTTTTCCAAATTTTGAGCTTTATGCTGATGCCATTATTCTTAATATAACAAGTCTGTGGTTAAGTCCAAAATACCATTCAAATTGGAAAAATTTACACAAAACAATACTATTTAATTTTGACAAGTTTTTCAAAAACGTATATTGCTCTGAAAATATTAAGCTATTTATAGTTATTAAAGAATTCTTCTTCAACAATGAGCAGGAAAAATCACATCTTATTCCTATAATTAAATATATCTTGCAAAATTTAAAAAAAGTAATGAATAAGAACCATTTGAACAACAATTTGTTCATTCTAATGTTTCCAATAATCTTAACCAAGGGATGCTTTGATTCCTTTAACATGATGAAAATAAAAACTATGGAAGAAAATGGGTTATTATTCTGGCATCAGTTTTTAGGAACTAATAATATTCATGATACTACCTACCTTTTAGCCAGGTATAATATCTACCAAAATAACTGGTTAAATATTCAAATCTTCAGAGAATTTATTTTAACGGAATTTAAAAGACATCATTTTCCTGCTATAACAGACCTCCCCAAAAATTATCCATCCTCTTTGACTTCACCAATATAGGCTATAATAATGGTATCTCATTGTCAAGATTTTACAACATTCTTAGATCAGATCTAATAATATTAGACAACAATTTATGGAAATATATCAACAATTTCAACAACTCCCAAATACATATAAATGATAAAACTTTAATTTTCAGATCTGTTTACCATACCTCTTCTTCCACATATTGGAATTTTTTTACATGGAAATTAATTCATATAAGTTTTATTACACCAAAAAAAGCCTCTAGAATAAGCAAGAAAGATTTTAATAGATGTTGGAGATGCGAGGAGCTAATAGATGCCGACTGGGCACATATGTTTTTAGAATGCAGAACAATAACCACATTTTGGATGGAGTTTAAAAATTTTATTAAAGCTTTGTGGTCGGACAGATGCGAGATCTCTGATTCTATGATACTTTTTAATGCACCAATGCCAAGGTATGTTCCACTGAATCAAATGAACCTCCTTTGGACTCTACTTGCTATAGCAAGAAAAACTATTACTAGAAATTGGAAATGTAAAAATAACCTCTCATTTAAGGAATTTATATATTTTACTAAGATTATTTGTAGTAGGGAATTACAAACAGCTATGTTATACTCCTCAAACATGACTCATAAACAAATTGCCTGGATAAAGCTTAAAAAACTATTAGACAAAATGTAATGTTATTGAAGATTTGGTATCTATTTTGGACTTTGTATATAGTTTTTGTAAAAATTTGATATTACGTTGTTTTTTCTTGTTAAAAATTGTAATTATACTCTTGAAAATCAATAAAAAAATATGAGAAAAAAAAGAGTTACTGCTGACATAACTGGATATTTTAGCCATGTTTCTTCTTAGTGAATAGATAGATAGATAGATAGATAGATAGATAGATAGATAGATAGATAGATAGATAGATAGATAGATAGATAGATCTCATTTTTACAGGTTCAACCTTTACCTTGGTTAATACTGCAAGTACAAAATGAGTCCTTGAGGGTTGACTCTGTCTGATGCTAGCCAAACTCAAACATTACATGGTTAGGTAAAGGTTGAGGACTTTGGCAGGCATTAGTTTTAATATTTCTATGTGATTAGGATCTTAGGTTTTTGGTTAGCGGGTAATTGTGTATGCTATTCTTTGCTTCTTAGCCAGAGCCTTGACACATCGCACATGCCTCTGTCTGCCAGCACTATCTGCAGCTAGTGGTTCATCCTCATACTCCTCATCTGTATCTGCTGGAGCAGCTGGCCCTGCCTGTGGTCCTGGAAACTGGTCCTGGGCCTTGTTGTCCTTGTTGAGGATGTTTTCTGAGAATTATATTGTGCAGCATGATACAGACTGTATGCATTTTGGCATAGGTGGCTGGATTGCACTGCAGGGCACCTCCTTGTGTGTCTAAACATCAGACCTTTGATTTGAGTAAGCCAAAAGCACATTCTATAATATTCCTAGTTAGAGCATGTACACCATTACATCCTTGCTTAGTGGGGCCATGTCTGTTTCTCATGGGTGTCATGAGCTAAGGTTCCAGTGCATAACCTGCATCCTCCACCAGATGCCCTTGTGGAAAGTCACCCCTAGCAAACCTTGTGTACAGGTCGCAAGTGTGCTATATGTGTGAGTCATATAAACTGCCAGGGTTACCTGCACATATTGTAGATGATCTATTGGGTATTGCAGACAACCTGACAGTTTATAGAGTGGTGTCCTTTCGTGTTAATTTATCTTCTTCTCTGTTCACAGGGTGGGGCTTATATTTGTAAGTGTGTGCAACTTATGGCCTCCAGAATCTTAGGGAAGTGTGCTTCAGCATAACATTATGTGGATGTTGCTGTCTCCTCTGGGATACTTGGGAAATAGATATGATTCCTTGAATCCATACACAGGAAATAAGGTCGTGACTTGATCAAAATGATCCCAGATGAAAAAACACAAAAGTATTGAAACAAACGAACATCCAAGGATCATAGACAATGCAAATTTGTAATCACTTCAAACTTCAGACGATCAACTGAATACAAAATCTGTCTATTATTAGGTAAGTGCTTTCATGGGAATAACACAAAAGTATTGAAACAAACGAACATCCAAGGATCATAGACAATGCAAATTTGTAATCACTTCAAACTTCAGACGATAAACTGAATACAAAATCTGTCTATTATTAGGTAAGTGCTTTCATGGGAATAACTCCCACTTCTTCAGACCATTGAATAAAACAAGTATGCAGTTATGCAGTTACATCTTATAAAATACAAACCACAGGCTATCCCATTAACACTAATCAGACCCAATTAAACTTAGTAGTTGTTTCTTTAAAGGCCTAACAACTTAAGCTAAGCAAAAAATCTTTAATCAAAACCACACATAGCTATATATACTTAAACCAGATATATACAAACCAATATGTAAATAAATATATATATATATTTTTTTTTCATTTATCGTATGTTTCAATGATTCCTTGAATGTTCTAGCACTGCATTTAGAAAGTGATATACAGTTCTAGACGTTGAGGCCTGTGATATCACTAATATATCCCCGGTGGGTCTCTGGAAAGTGCATGTAGCTTGTATACACAATACTACACATATATTTGTTTCCACTGAGATGGGTTCTCCACAATTTCCCCAGGGCCTTAGGTGAGGGAGACAGATGTTGCACACTTCCTCTAGGGTATCTATGCCTACCCTGTATCACTCTACAATTTTTGTATCATGTAGTCCATGATAAGTTAAACAAGGTCTGAACACTTTACTTTTTCTTGGCTGAGGTCCAGCAGCAGCAACAGTAGCAGCGCCTTTAATTAAAGCCTGTTGTAGATACAGGTTAATGATAGCAGCAGCAGCAGCGACCACTAGCATTCTTTTTTTGTGCCTGTATTCCAAAGAATATTGGAATTCAGGGCACAAAGCAGCAGAGTGTACACTCTAACTTTACACATTCCTGAATAGCTCTGCCATGTTGGATTGCTTAAAATGCATGCACTTTGGCTACTTATGCATTCATATATTCAGTATATTGCGCCACTTACCCTTGTTTTGACAGTGGCCATGAAGTGGACGACTACTACATGAATACTAAATAACATCCTATCATGTGCGCTACAAACACAAAATAGCAGCACTATGTGTAGGCATTCACAAATCTGGCCTTATGCTGGTTTTTCTATTGATATCAATGCAACACTACACAGTCCATATAAATAAAATCCATAAGTAATAGTTTACTGGGCATTTCACAGTGTACAGTTGAAGTATCTGTCCTTTGTCTATCACCTGTGATCAATTTATTTAATGTGTGATCATCAATTTTACATTTGCATATGTACATTTTCATTATTGTCAAAACTCATATTGCATCACAGGCTACAAGCACATTGTCATGTTTTCATAAATAACTCCTACTGTTAATATTTTGCTATATCAGACTTGTATTTTAGGATGGCTTTTGGCTTAAGCCCCCAACCCCATATGTAGATTCAGACAAATAATTCAAAGAAATTCCTGTTTAAGTACTGCTATTAAAAGTGCATTATACTTAATTGTGTCATTACTCACATAGTTAAGAATGTAATTTTGATTGTGTTGGAAATTCTCCACCCAAACTCTATTTGTAGCCAACTTTTCCCTTACTCATGTATTTGCTTTACTTTTTAGTTTCTCTCAAATCCTTTTACAATTTTATATAGCAGCACAGCAACCTGTACTTTTCACACTTGCAATGCCTGTTGCCCCCCCCACAGGTGGCAGCAGTAGCACCACTACCACTACTACCACCAGTAGCATCCAGCAAACCTGGATCCCAGCCTGCCACAGTTACCTGCACAATTCCTGCCCTACCTACACCACTGTATCAGGTAGTCCTGTACTAGATAATGGTACAGTGGTACCTGCCAGTAGTAGTGCAAGTGGAGGTGATGATTATGTCACCCATCAAGAACTGGTAGAGCTTGTTGTGGAGATAACAGATAAGAGGTTGGCTGCCCATCTCTACTGTATGGAGACCATGCTCTGATTCATTGTGTCAACTCTGCCCAGCACTGACTCCACCTTTTGAGCCAGGAGTGGTGATGGTACCCATGGTGATGTGCAATCTCCCACTAGGTCTAAGCTGGCAGACACTGCATCTGCCAACATTGAATCCTATCTGACATCCTGGTGTTCCCATCCATTTTATGACCATGCCCACCCCTGTGTGTTGTACAATCCTCTCCTCAATATTGTGTTCCCTCTCTTTGCCCAATGTCTTCTTCACCATTGTGTTCCCCCTCCCTGATTGCGTTACCCTACATTCTGTCAGTCACATCTGTCTTTCCATTCTAATTGCCCCCTCTTACCTACCTCTTACTCCCCAGAGTCCGAGTTCTATCCCAACTTTCCCTTCTCAAAAAAGTCCCACACCCATACTTTTCAACTTCCTATATATATGAATATTAGTATAAAAATAAAATGTTGTAATAAAAGTAATATTAAAATAAAATTGGTAGAAAGTTAGAATCAGCAGTATGCAAAATCTCTGCATAATTTTGGCACTTTCTAATAAAACTTGTTTTTGGTTTTGCCCAGAATTATTGAGCTAAGAAGTTGAGAGGCATGCTCCTACCATACCACCATCCTGATCATTCCTTGTATTACCTTGTGTTCTACCTTCTGTTTATTTCCCCTTTTCATCTCTGTCCTATGCTCCCATTTTCAAACTTATATTACATTAAAGAATAAATAAACAAACCAAACACATCCAAAAATGTCTTTTAAAACAAAATCAACTTTCTGTGTTCATATATTGCATGATGATTCACAAAGAGAAACACTGGTGCCTGTATATAATCAACAAAAATGGCACGTTTGTCCTATTGCAAAAATTAAATCCAGTCCGTGTCATTGCTACAGATATTGCCATCAACCATACAAATAAATGCTGAAGTACATTGCCATGCAACTATGAAATAAGGTAAAGCTAATAATTGTAATCTAATTGTTTCTGTGGCTCATTGTATTCGTTAAGTCATTTGTAAAGTGTCGATGCAGTGGGTGGAGAACTTTAATCTCCGGAGAGCTGTTTTGCACTTATCAGTTTTTGGACTGCAAATGTGCTACATTCTCCTGAAATGTGTGTTTCCTGACATCCTCAGTATGTGTGCTTTTGTGGCACTCCTTGCTAATACAGTTATGTAGAGAGTATCAATAACAAGGGTATGGATTACTTCCCCTAAAACATGTGCTTTCTGACACCATAAGTATAACTATGCCTGTGGCTCCCTTTGGTGTAGAAAATATCACTAAGAAATGTATAGGTTCAAATCCCTTGAGATATCAATCTGCAAATGCATTATATTTCCATGAAATATGTGTTTTGTGACACTTTTAGTATGAGTGATTCTGTGGTTCACTTTGCTAATGTTCTGGTATAGAGAATATCACTAACAAATGAATGTGTTGTAATACCTTAAGGCTTGTCTTTCTTTTCTACTTGTTAGTCTTCTGTTGTGTTGCATTCCCTGGAAATGTATGTTTTCTAACACCTTCAGTATGAGTGCTTCTGAGGATCACCTTGTTAAGGAACTAAGGCTATAATTCAAGTGGACTGAGCTGAAAGATCAACTCCCCTCATGGTTTCATATTTCCCTTATTTAATGACATTCACATTGTAGTATAGCATGAGTAAACTGATCACACTTTGGTGTTGTTATGTCTGGTATAGATTGATACATCATGTTACTCTACTGTATCCCACGTCTCTTGTCTAAGTTTTACATAATTATACATTCAAGTATTGTCATGCGTCTATTCCATTGTTTTCTGTAGCCCTGCTATGGTGGGCTGCTTCTATCAATCTCTGTGGTTTCTGTTGCTATAGCAAAACTTCTATAGTCCATCCTTAGCCATCCCTGACATTTTTACTTTCATAGAACATCTATCTGAATATAATTTCAACATATTTCATCTGTATGTGCCCATGACCTTCTGACCATTACTTAGATGTGGTTGATCATGCAAAATGTTAACCTTAGCTGCTTGTACTTTCGTTTTGATATGACATAGCTAACATGATCGGGCTGTGGGTCCTTACTATGGCTTATATGAGGAGCTTCTTGTCACAAGCAATAGCCTGGCCAAATGCATGTTTAATAAACATCTGGGGTCACTATGTATGCAATATAAATTGTGCTGTCTTGGCAGTAATTGCACATGACATGTCTGATTCCCTGGGACAGTCTTGTGCAAATGTTCTCTTCCCATATTACTGGATAGACAAAAAGTATACTTTATTTACATAAACACACTAGCTCATTGCATTAATATTTCATATTCAGTAGTCTATAGCTGGTTTTCATAGTCTGGGGCTTCACAAATGAGCTATGGTTGTGAATAGTAGCCCTACACAGATATGCAAATAATGTCAGTGAAAGGTATTTGTGGTGAGTATGGAAAAGCAATGATTTTTTTTTTAAAAAACATAGCCACTTATCATAAAAGAGTATGTTGTATAAAATTCAGCATTATGAACATGCAAATTACTTCAGAAAATCATGAGGGTTGATTTTTTTTCACATATTGTAGACAAGTGCAGCTGAGTGCAGTCATGCTTAAAACATTGTAGGAAAGATGCAGAGTGCACAGCACTTAAATTGCATTTTTTAAAAATAAAATGGGTTTATATTTTTTTTATATAGTGTTATCCTTTTCTAGACACCCTGATGGTTTTATTAAACAATAGTAAGAGGGAGATAGGGAAGACTGGAAAAGAGGAGAATAAAAGTAGGGAACACACAATGGAAACATAAAAAAGGTTTATGCCGGAGGTGGATGAGCACAATGTTTTTGTTGGGGGATAGACCCCTCCCTATTTTTTCAAATTATTTTTATGAGATGGTAGTATGGGTGGGAAATAGGGAATAGAATGAATGAGAAAGGGTAAGGGAAGGGCTGAGATAGTACCAGTTGCACTCCCAGTCCACAGAACCTCAAACACATCCACTGCCAGATGATGTTGCAGTGGAGGACCTTGATGTTGGATGGTAGCAACCTGTGTTGGTTCAGTGGTTGGGACCAACTAGAAGACCATGTTTTTTGAACAGTGTAGAGAGGCTTCAAATGCCACAATTTCCTGCCCACTACTGCCACCAGTACATCTTCAACCATGCTCTAAAGCTCACTTTCTCTTTTACTGCTGGGCTGCCTACAGGGCTGACACCTCCACTCTGACCCTGCAAGGATGTCCCCAGAGAGATAGATGGTGATCTGTCCCTAGCCTGAGATGTACATGCCTAGTCTACTCCTGAGGGATTTCAACATGTAAGTAAAGGAAAAAATGGGAGAGAAACAAAACTAAAAAAAAAAAAAAAAAAAAAGAAAATGAAACGCATAAGCAAAATAAGAAAAAAAACAAAACAAAGAAAAAGGGATTGGGAGAGACAAAACAGGAAAAGCACAATAAATCCACATAAAATGTTTACATACCATTTCATACACTCTTTAAATACTGCATTGAAATTTTTATTGAAGTATAACTTATGCATGTAATAGAAGCATTGATTTAGGACGAGCTTTTATACTTGGGAAGAATGATATGAGCAGTGCTTATGCATACTTGGGATGAATTCAAATGGCAAGGGGTGCTTGTATCTCCCAAGTTATGTACTTGCAGCACATTGAATACTGTATAATTAATCAAAACAATCAGGTTAAAAGCAGTAATATTAGCATGAACTGTAATGTTTTCACTTACATTTCTTTCATCTGCAAAGCTGTAACAATATTTTCCTTCAGCAATACAGAAAACAAGTTCTAAAAAGAGTGCTACCTTCTCTTTTAGTTTTACATTAGTATACTGTTTTAAATCCTTTCTTGTATGCTTCTTATACATACTATGAACTGATAAGACAAAAGTATTCTCTTGGACAAGTGTTAAACTTGCTAAAAGATTCCACCAGCATTTACATTCTTCGCTGATGCTGCTGGCAGTTATTGTTAATGTATTTCTCAGCTATGATTAAGAGAGAAGATTATTCTTTTTTTATCTGTATTTGCATTTCTCATATATATATATATATATATATATATATATATATATATATATATATATATATATATATATCATTCTTGTCTAAGAAATAACTACATTTTTGTACTTCTGTTTACATGTGCATAGGTGTATGAATCAGTACAGCACTGTGCTAATATTCTCTATCATTGCAGAGGAAAATAATGCTATGAAATGTACATGGAATGTTAGTTTTAAAATACATGTAACGCTATATTCTGGTATAACCAATTCACAAACACAAAAATGTAGCAATTCTTTGAAGTTTGCATTTCCTTTTCTATACAAATGTGCCTGATTTAATGGTATAATTTAAGTAAAACTACATTTTTGCACTACAGTTTGTGCTGGTCATTCATTTGGCACTGCAACCCCCACCTCCCTCCCTTACCTGCAGTCTAAGAGTGTGGCGTGTGAGATTTCAGCCACGTTACTCCTACATATCTTCTGGCAGTGCCCTGCATTCCACTTCATTACTCTCCACCTCTCTCACTTTATTGTATCTTGAATACCTATGCTTAACACCCTTTCTCTGCCTTCCTCTTCTGTTGCTTGTTTAAGCTCTTTTTCCTAATTGATCACCCCCTTTCAGTCCAGAATATTCCTCTTCTTGACCTCTGCCATGTATATTCATGATGTAACTGTTATATTTACTTCATACCTCTTCAGTTTAAAAATGTACAGCAGTATCCTTTTTCATTTACTTCAAGCTGTTTTTTTTACACTTGGAAAAGACCTCTTTTTCTCCTGTTGTTTTTTTTTCTTCTTCCCTACTTCTTTGTTTGCAGCCAGAGTTACCATCCACTGCATCCTGACTAAGAATCCACTTATAAATATATCATTTCTATTGTCATTCATTTGACTTGAAAATTTGAAAACTCAGTTGATCAACAAGATTTGTGAGTATAAAAATTAATGCAACATAAACAAGTGACTGCACATGTGTGTGAATCATATTTGGTTGAGTTCAACTGTTATATTGTACAGGTATGTTGCAGTGTGCAGGGAAATTAATGTTTGACTGAAAAGGTGGTAGTTGTGACAATGTGCAAGATTGTGTTACATAGCGGGTAATGAGTATGTGCAAGTATTCATGGGTTATTGTAAGTGTTAGGTTTAGGTAAGGAAATAGATTTAGTGGCATGCGTATTTTTGTTATACATGTTCTGTGTCCTTTTGACTTGACTGGCGTACTGTTTTGGAAATGGATTTTAGTAATGCAATGTATAGAGTTAGGGTTATGGGTAGGGATAGGGTTAGCCAAAAAGTAAAGTGGTGTAGAGGGTTGAATCCCCATCCTCATGTTACTTATGTGCTAACCCTAACCCTGCCCCTATTTCTAACCCTACTCATTACTTTACTAAAAATCTTTACCCTAACAGTACTACTATTCAGTTGATACTTGGTCTGGTTTTGTAGGTGGGGTTTTCTGATAGTGGGCGAGAAGTTGTCAATGACTTGTGATTCAGTCATTTTGTATGTCACACATTTGTGCTGTTTCTCAGTTTTAGTTGCTCATTTGTGTTGTCATACACTTATGATATTACCACCTTTTCATACCTTTAGGATGCTTTTTTACCTGACATCTCTACCTGGCCCTTGGTGCATCTCTACAGCTCTTGTATTACCTGTCTCACTCTTTCCAGTGCTGATTCTATATAAATCCATGTCATCACTCTTCTTCACCCTTCCTTTTACCCCGTTCCCTGCCATCCCCCACTGCACCTTCATTCATTTCACAACTCTTCCACACACAATAAAGCATAGCCCAGCTTTATTTTCTTGTTTGTTCTTATACCCTTCAGCTTAAACCACTAGTGGTGTTGAATTTACACATTTTATATAGTTTTTATACCCTACAGCTCTCATACCAACCTCAGCTGTCTTTTTCCCACCCCCCCAACCTTACAGCAGTTTTGACCCATGATGCTATTTGTCATTGTGTTAAAAAAAATCCCCTGCTTTTCTGCTTTTGCCTTTATTATCAATCCTTCATCCCTTTTCACATATCTCTTTGTTTGATGTCAGTCTCTTAACTTAGCATGTCTTGTTAAAATTCTTTATTTTGAAATGAAATTGCTTACCTTCTGTAACTCCTACTTGCTAATTCTTCTTTATTTAAATACTGCCACATGTACCAGGTGCCTCTAGTAGGCCAGCATGATTGTAGCCTAAACAGGTGAATGTCTGTAGACTAAGCAGTTGTCATACCGTAAGGCAACAACAACAGCAATCCAGTATCCTAGTCATGCCATTGACTATTCCTCGTAGAGTTCTTCAGTCCAACTTTCTCAGTCCATCTGCACTCCAACATAGCTCATCAGAATCATCTTAGCCAATAGATAACACTTCTCCTCCTTAGCCTAAATTCTACCTTCAAGTTACTCATCAGAAGGGTTCTTGACCATGTAGGTGCTGTATCTATTTTTCCAACATTTCTCCCAGTGTCATTTGGATTATTTAGTTTTCTTTTTTGTAGGTGTTGTGGTTCTATCATGGATTTAAATTTCCCCTTCCATCTAGCTAACATTGATACATTGCCTTTGGTCTGTGCCTTCTTCCTTGTAGGTGAGTTTATGACTCACAACTGAAATACTGCTGAATTCTATTCCTTTGTTGTCCTTACCGATTGACTCCCTGCTTTACATCACCTGAGGGAATTTTAGTGGCACTCTGTCATCTCCTGCCTTTAGTGAATTCCGTGGACCACACTTTAATAAAGTTACTCATTTCCTCTTGCTCGTGGCAGATTTGCAATTTTAATATTTTTGTTTTCTTTACTATGCAGTTTTAGGAAAATAAATACTCAGGAGTAGTCAGGCTTCAACTCTTTCACGAACATACTCTTGAATGGGATCACCTGCAAGGTCCATTTTTGCTGCAAGACCTATTATTATACCTTTTAGAAAAGTAGGCATGCCATAATATGATTTAGTAAACATCTTGCTTCACTCTTTTTTAACATTCCCTTTAAATCTTTCAGTTTGGTATTGTACATACTAGGAGATTTGATCTTTTCTTCAGCAAGTCTGTTACTAATGTCTTCAGTTTCCTAACAGCTATCCATTTAAAAATTCTCACTCACCAGCAGTTTAATTGCATGTTTCAGTTTTACAGGTTGTCTTGCTTACTGCAGTTATATCTCACTACATTTTATAATTCTACCAGTACCCCCCCCTCTCACGTATCTGTGCTCACAGCACCATATGATTGATTTCCACATCCTGGATCATGTTGTTAAGTTTTTCCAATTCAGATTGCTGGCCACTCACTGCCTTTTTTGTTATTCCAGCAGCTTGCATGATTCCTATCAGCTTCTTAAGCAAATCTTGATAGTTATTCCTCTCAATAGAATCTGATAATGCAAAATTTCCTTCCCAAACATCTTGATTTTTCTTTGTAGAGTCTCTGCAGCAAATGTACTTTTCTCCACAAGTTATTTATTTATTTGCCCAGGATGAGAATTTGCTATTTCTGTATTTTTGCTAGCCCTCTCCCACCCTGCTGTTCCATAACTGATACAGTTTTACAAGTTTAATTTCATAACTCCTTGTCTAAAAAAAATCAAAAATCATATCAAATGTTTTCAGAGATGATTATGTGGTTCTACCTATTTATGCTTGTTACACCTCTGGAAGGATTCTAACATGTCAATTTGGACAGCTGTTTACATATGTGAAATATGAGTAAACAGGCTTTGCCTAGAAGATGTATATACTTAAATGTTTATCAAAAGACCATTGGTGGGAAAGCTGCCATAATCCTATCATCAGCTAGTGTGACAGTAATTATCTCTGCTGCATTCATGGGAATGTGAAATAATATAAAGAGTTGTGTTTATGACCTCCTGTAACAAAAAGTGTAAAGTGATGGTTGCCTGTTTTATTCCAATACTTTGGTCGAAGTATGACAAGTGAAACATAGAGGAAACTAATTGTTATGTGGTTAATGTGCATGCCTGTTTCTTGTGAATTCTTATAAGATAATACACTAATTTAATGTATAAGATGAAAATGAAAAAAGTATACTCCTCCATCTAAATGTAGCAAGTTGAAAAATATTAATTTGCAGAAAAGAACTCCCTGACTCCTGAAGCCTTGACCGAGTACAAAATAATTTTTAACTTACATTTAAATTAACTAATTGTGAGTTATTTTTATCAGTAGAGTTAATTTGAATGAGTTTAAGTCACCATGGAAAACACTTAAAACTGATCTCCACATCCAGTTTTGGCTTTAAGAAAAATAATGATTTAAAGAATGAAAAGTACATAAAGTCAACTATAAGTTTGCCTTGACCCTAACAACACTGCACATTTTCTCACTGTTTCTCAGTATTCATCCCTGATTATTTTAAGAAGGTTTGACTAGCTATTTCCTATTTACACATAATAAGATGAAAGAGCCTGTGCTGAGAATTACTTGATTATATAATTTATCACCAAATGCAGGTGAGTGGTTGTTCTTAGAATTAATTTGCCTGCATAAAGTGCGAGCATTTATCAGTTACTAGGCAAAGCTTTTTATTCAGTAGATAAGTGTTTCCTACAAATTGAAAAACTTAATAAATAAAAATTCATATGCATTCTAGAAATAGTAGAGTCATCTTGCATAAATTGCTTCTGGTGTTCAGTGGAAAATGGAGTACAACTATTTGCTGTAAGTTAACTTTAATATCTTCTTCAAATCTAGTATTCCTATAAAGGAACAAAACACGTCTTGCTCAAAGTGAGCTCTAAACATGTGCCTACTTCCAGTCAAATAGGTTCGCTGGTGAACAGAGTCTAGCTATAGTCCTCTTCTGCAAAATCTGCTATCATCTGCAGTGGTCCACTCCTTATTTAAAAAGAGCACCTTACCTTTATGGTAACGATTACAGTTTATCTGTGGATCAAAAATGTCAATTCATCGATGAAACAATGAAACAGACATGCATAGATTAGGTTTGCATTCTCAGCTTTTCTCTGAGTAGAGAGGATAGCACTGATCAAGAAAAATAATTAGATATTCACTCCCCTTTTAAAAATACTAATACCATCAGTTCTTATAGGTTCATAGGTTCATAGGTTGGTACTAGGCTATCGGCCCTAGGGCCTATACAAGCCTAGCCATAACAATTTCCTGGCTATTTCTTCCCACACTATTTACTTCCTTGGACCCCTGTCTAGCAGGGCAACTGACATGATCCCTAGGGTGAATTTCCTATCTCCCATCCAATCATCATGGTTCCTTTTGAAGAAGACCAAGAAAGTGCTCTGCTTGACATGTATGGGCAGTCTGTTCCAGAGTATGGGGAGTCTCTGGGTCAGGAACCTATCCCTCTAGCATGTTTTGTTTATTGTGATGACAAGGTTTAGATCACTGGAGTGTGTGGCTCTGAGGGATTGGTATATCTTTAAGTGGAGAATGTCCAGCAGCTCAGGGTTTGACATGGCCTTGTATGTTAAGCAGAGATCGCCTCTGAGTAGACGATATGCCACAGAGTATAGCTGGCATTGTTTTAGACAGTCAGCATAGGGCATCTGCTTTAGGCCTGTGATTGTTTTAGTGAGGTATTTCTGCGGCCTTTCCAGTTGTTGCAGATGTCTTGAGAGGTACATACCAAATGGGGCATTGTATTCTATAATGGGTCTAATGAGGGATGAGTGCAGTGGACAATGACCTCCTTTTTTTGGATGAAAAGCCCTTTGTGATGAGGTGTGCCACATAGAAGGATTTCCTGACTGTTGTGGCAATGTGGTTATTGAAGGTGAGACCACTGTCCACCTGTTCCCTAAGTCCCTTATCACACTTTTGGTGTTTAGTGTACTGCCACCTATGTGGTAATTCACGGGTACATGTTTTTTTCCCAAAGGGGATAGCTATACATTTCTTGACAATGAGCTTGAGCCCATGGCTCTGGCACCAAGCATCTGTTTCTGTAAGGCCCTTTTGTAGAGTATCCACATCATTTGGGGATTCAATAATGGCTCCCAGTTTGCAGTCATCTGTGATCTTTGTTAGCCAGAGTCCCTTAGTGTTGGCCTGTACTTTAGAGAAGTAGATGCCAAACAAGAGAGGTCCCAAGACTGAACCCTGAGGTACTCCACTTGTCACTTGTCTGGAACTGGATTTGGAGTTAGCTACTTTTACAGTGTGGGTTCTGTCTGTAAGCCAGTTGGCAACCCATCGAGTGACATAGGGATTAATGCCCAGCTTAGTAAGTTTATCTATGATTCTTGAGTGGGGGGTGGTGTCAAAGGCCTTGGCAAGGTCCAGATAGGCTGTGTGGACTGCTTTACCCTCATCCACGGCTCTGGAGACTGATTAGAAGAATTCAATCAGGCTCAGGAGACAAGATCAGCCCTTCACGAACCCAAACTGGGTGAGGCCCAGTGTTTGAAGGTTGCCAATGTCTTTGTTTATAAGTTCCATGATAATACATTCCATGGCCTTGCAGATCAGGCTTGTCAGACTGATGGAGTGGTAGTTCCCAGGATCCAAGGTGGATCTCCCCTTGTGGAGTTGAATAACTGTAGCTGTGCGCCACTCAGTGGGCACAAAGCCTGAGGTGAGGGTATGATTAAACATGACACTTAGGTGAAGTGCCAGTTCATTTTGTAGTTCATGTAGTACACAGCCCGGGATGTCATCTGGTCTCATGGATGCTGTATTCTTAGCTTTGGAGAGTGCGTTTTTTACCTGTGTGGCCGTTATTACCAGAATTTGGCAGTCTTCCGGTATTGAGATGGGCCATTTAGGGGGTGAGAGGGGGGTGAAGTTGGCACTGAATTGATCTGCCAGGATACTGGCTCTGTAGACTCTTGACAGATAAAATAAAATCAAAGCAGTCAAGGCAGAATACTCAGTTGCAATGGAGTTAAAATATAAAGTGGGAGTAAATCTGCTGATGTAATATTAAGCATATTCTTAGCAAACAGAAATAGTGCTTGGTAGCATCTCACGTTCTGGATATACAGTGGATTCTGACTTCTGTATTACATTTATTGCAAGTAAAAAATCATCTCCAAAGAGCAAGTAATAACATGTACCATATATTTTATATTTTTCTACAAGATTCTTGGTTTCAGCAGAATATGAAAACTGACTTAACCAATTTATACAGTAGATCGTAGTCTTGTATTTTCATGACTCTAGACAAGCTAAATACACTCATAGGGTAAATACACAATTTCTGTGTCTCCTCATCAGTCATCAAGGCAGACTCTCTCTCAGGAGGTTAAAGGATAGGTTTAATGGATGAAAATAACTAAAACACAATCTGTCCATATCACAAATTTATTTTCCTATGTAGAAAATTATCTGTACAGCTTCAATGTTTCACATTTTTTGCATCAGTTTTATGCCAAACATGCTGGGTTTGTACAAAATTTCATAATATTCTCTTTAGAATGAAGACTCTGGCTTTTACATCATACTGCCCATTGCATATAATATTCATTTTTACCCTTGGAAAGGCTCACATAGGAAGGTATTTGTTGTCTCAGTTCATATTTCTCTAAGGTCTTAAAACTTCCAAGTCTCTGGCTCACTCAGATCTTTAGTACATCAAACAACATGTACTTCATTCAGAGACAATCTGACTATCGCTCAAAATAAATGAGAAGTCTAAGAAAAACAAAAATGAAACACTGACTAACAGAATAATGAGTGAGGAGGGATTATTAACAAAGCAGTATTTAATCATTAAAAAAGGAACTCCTTTAATTAGTCTTTGTAACCAAGGCAAAAAAGGATCAGGGTATATTTGCTTAAAAGACAGTAAAGAAGATCAGACAAAGGTAGTTACTGATAAAACAGTGAACAGATGCTCCCTCCAGAGATTCTTTAATAGAGGCGTACTTCAGAGTGTTCCCATTCTAAATGAGTGGAAGAATAACCTGAAGCAAAATGAAGGGCAGAAGAATCTTAATTGTAGGGATATAGCACATTGCAGATGACAGAAGTTTTAGCTAACAAAGAAACGTTTTATCACTATGGCATCCACTGACTATTTTCTGGTAGAATTGATTATAAAACAATATTAATCAGTTAAAACAATGCACGGATATTACTATTGCAAAGAAAGTCAATATATGTTAAAAAAGCATATGCAGGAATTCAATAAACCATTTTTATTGTGTGCATTATGGCGCAATGCGTACATGAGCGTGGCGATTTATAAATTCAGTAAACTCCATGTAGCAGAGCGCACCAATGTGAAAATGCAGAAACTTTCATGACATGCAAATTTCAGTATAAGTATCTGAAATGTATGCTAATAAAGTGAATCTACACTGTGGAGCAATCCAACAACCTGTAATACAACTGAGTAAACTCTGGGTGAATGTTGGCCATGCACTTGGAAGCTTTCTGAGTACAGGGGGCCTACATGGTTAGACGATCAAGTGCAATCAGTGAAATGTATGCAGAAGTGACCTCACAGTGTAACAACAAAGATTTTATGTCTGAGGTATGCACTGTAATTGTCTTTAAAGCAATTAAAAAAAATGTTATCCAACTGTTGTGATCTAAATGCACCTCGGCTCCACACCAAAATGAAGAATGTACTGGTAAGTAATTTAGCCTGGTAACATGTGATTAGCTATTGGATCTGCAATTGATGAAGAACTGTATGCATCTGATTAATGCTACATGTATTTTTGGCAAGGTAATGTCCTGCCGTCTGTTAATGACACTGTGCTTCCATGCAGTTTCCCCGCATACATGGTTATTAACCAGGTAGAATCTAGGCTGTTAGCATGATGAATATGCAAATGAGGTGCCAAACTACTAACATTGTTGAATCACAAAAAAGATTAACGGTGTACATGGGTAACTTTGTGTAGGCACTTCCACGGTGTTTTTGTTTACCCTAGCTGTGAAGAGTGATGGATGACATCAGGGTGTGTGGCAAGGTACACATAAAGAGGAGGAAATGTAGGTCTGTGAAGGTGGAAAGTGCATGTAAGCTGCGCACAATGCAAAAGTTGTCTGTTTTCTTTTGAAATGTGTCCTCTTTTACTCCTTTAATTTAAAATTCTATTTTAATTGACTTTGTTTGCACAATACTGAGCTTAGCACACCAATGAGAAATGTAATGAATGCAAGGTATTACTGCACTAAGCATGTAAGTATGCCTGCGGCAGCACCTGTATGTATACAGCTACAGTATGAAAGGTCCTGTGTTCGAGATACAGGATGCGCAACCTTACCTTCATTTTTTTCAATATGTTTGCGTGATACCATATAAATCAAACAGGAAGCATCTGAATACCACTTTTTTTTTCAAATTTGCCCAAAGGTGTGTGAAGCTGCACAGGGGTCTGCAAAGCTGCACTGCGTGTATTAAACAGTTTTATAGAAACTTATCTGGTTTGCAAGAAATGCACCACTCCAAAGGCGAGGGAAACACAGATTACTCTGCAACAGACTGCAAACAACAGAAAGCAGATATGTTAAATTACTGCTCTAAGCTATCCAGAAAATGTAACCTGGAGTACAGCTGGACTGGGACATAGTAGCAGGTATATACTCTACACTATACTTACTTTCAGTTGTTAGCTGTGCTGCTCACATTTGCACACTGCTTACCTATGTGCAAAAAGGTATATTGTGCATGCATGTACACTTAGTTAATGTGCAAAATTGCTGCTGTCTCTGTATGTCTATATATATATATATATATATATATATATATATACATATATATATATATATATATATATATATATATATATATATATATATATATATATATATATATATGTGGATCTAGGACATTTGCTCAAAAAAGCAAGTGTCCGAATCCATATATACCAATCACAGTTTAACAAAAGCGCTTTAATCAAAAAAGCACTTCGGTTAAACTGTGAAAAAAAAAACAAAACCACTAATTAAATGTTTTTGCAGGAGGGTTTCACCCCCCTGCACCCCCCACACCCCCCTATTTAAATATTCTCACTGCAAGGTCGCACTACAATGGAGTAAAAGAATATTCTCTTACTCGCACCGCAGTGCGACCAGCACAACACTCATACATACCCAAAATTGCTGCTTCGATGAACAGCAATTTCGGGTATGTGTGAGCGCGAATTTGACTTACAGTGAAAGTTAAATGTGCGCAAGTTTTCGGGTTCCATATACAGATATATATATATATATATATATATATATATATATATATATATATATATATATATATATGTGTGTGTGTGTGTGTGTGTGTGTGTGTGTGTGTGTGTGTGTGTGTAGATATATATATATATATATATATATATGAAGAGATATATATATATATATATATATATATATATATATATATATATATATATATATATATATATATATATATATATATATATATATATATATACACACATACACACACACGGGCACATATGTGTAGATGTGAATGTATATATATATATATATATATATATATATACATGCATACATATGTACATATACATTTAATATATATATTTATGTAACATATACGTTGGTTGACTGAAAACTGCATGCAGAAGCTGTGCAAACTAAGGCCACATTATCAATATATGTCATATATTTACAATCCAGTGAATTGTGTACATACAACCATAACCGCAGCCAGGACTATAAACTGAAGGTCTCCTTACTTTTAAACACATATTTTAACCGCAATGTAATACTGCTGTGTCAAATTATGTCTGCCCTCTCATTGACAGAGTCACTTAGTGGTGCTCCCAGTCTTGCTTTGCCAAAATCAAACTGGCAAATATGCTCAGTAAGGATACATGTGTTGTTATATAGCTAGGCTACTATACAGCCTACTGCTATTAGGCTACAAGACGCAGATAACATTAAGAAGCAATATGGTGTTGCAGGCCCACCAAGTTGCTTTATCACATGGCCTGCTGATTTCATCCACTATAAGTTCACTGTAAGCTAGGTAAATGTCAGACTTGTGCCGTCACACTTGTTTTAATACTGTGCTCTCTAGTCAGTGTGCTTAGATTGGTAGGAGTTCTAGTTTCACTGCTGTCAACTGGGTGTGCATGTGTAGTAAGCAGCATAGATGTGGTGTACTACAGGTGCTTCTCAGTGGCATGGATTGCCAGTATTTTGATACTTGCACAAGTCACAAATGCATTTCATGCAGGACTTCCAACATCTTCTATCTACCATGGCCTGCTGATATCATCCACAAGTGTCCCTGCAGCCATATAGCAGCCAGATTTGTGCCATGGCACCTTGCATTAAGTACTGTGCTCTGCAGCCTGTGTACTTAGATAGGAATTCTGTTCTCACTGCTGATAACTGGGATTGCATGTGTTTAGACAGCAGAGTGGAAGTGTGTTACCCACACTTACTTTCTTTAATACAGCCCTCCAACCTCTTGCCTCACACATGACCTGCTGATGTCAACTACTACAAATGTACCTGTAGTTTTTATACTTAGGTAGGGATTCAATTCTCATGGCTGTCAGATGGGCTTGTGTGTGTCAAGACAACAGAGTGGAATTGTGTTACCCACACTTACTTTCCCAACAGCAGGGTTTTTGTAGTCTTTTGAGGCATGCATAAGCATCCATTTAATACAGCCCTCCAACCTCTTGCCTCACACATGACCTACTAATGTCATCTACTACAAGTGTTTAAGACCAAAGGCTGATGTAGTGATAAACCAGAAGTTAGAAAATAAAAGCTGAATGACAAAAAATTTCAACTCCACACTGAAGAAGGATTTATATTCGAAAGCTTTGCTGTAATAAAGTATTGACATTCTTGGAGTTGGAATTTTTTTTATCTACTACAAGTGTACCAGCAGCCAGGTTGAAGTAAGATTTGTACTGTGGTGCTTTGCATTAAGTACTGTGCACTGTAAGTCTATGTGCTTAGATAGGTAGGGGTTGTTTTCTTACTGCTGGCAACTGGGAGTGGGTGTGTTTACACAACAGAGTGGAAGCATGTTACCCACACTTACTTGTCCAATAGCATGGTTTTGCATCTTTTTTAGGCATGCACAAGCATCCATGTAATATAGCCCTCCAACCTCTTGCCTCATTCATGACCTGCTGATGTCATCTACTACAAGTTTACCTGCAGCCATATAGAAGTTGGATTTGTGGCATATAAACGACAGAGTGGAAGTGTGTTACCCATACTTACTTGTCCAATGGCATCGTTTTGCAGTCTTGTGAGGCATGCACAAGCAACCATTTAATAGAGCTCTCCAACCTCTTGCCTCATACATGGCCTGCTGATGTCATCTACTACAAGTGATCCTGCAACCATGTAGAAGTCAGAGTTATGCAGTAGTGCTTTGTATTAAACACTGTGCTCTGCAGTCTTTATATTAGAGAAGTAGGGGTTCTAATCTCACTGAAGTCAGCTAGGGTAGGTGGTGTGTGTGAGAGCTATTGCTGGACATTACACAGGTTATTTTACAGCAGCCTATTGGACATTGTTCTGTGCACATGCATCATGCCACTGTTGTTCGGCATGAAGCAAAAGGCCTGCAATATGTCCAGCTGCTGCTTTTACTTATGTAAGAAAAACTAACATTCTGTTATTTTGTATTGTTACTGTGATTAGTTCTTGGAAAATATTGTATTGCTTTTGACTCTATTGCCTATGTAATGTAAGGAACAAATAAATTGACATCCCCTGCCTTTATTCTGTTGCAGTTGTCTTGGCTGCACTATACATTGAATTCAGACTGGCTGAATCCAGTTCTGTTTTAATATTGAAAAGTAAACATAATGAAACCTGCTTTTGGGGACCCCCCCCCTCCCCATACCACAGTGGCTGGAGTGCACAGTAACACTATCGTTTTGAAGGTTACTGATTCTGTTCTTAGTGTAAGCTTTAAAAGCATTTCATTGTCTGAGCTGCTCTGCTCTTGTTTGCATGCAGAGGGCTTAACTCTTTGCAGTTATACATGCAGAAACACCAATACACTTATTTAACATTAAAACTGGCCAATGCTATCTAGCACATAATAGTTCAACATAGCTGCCAGGCATTCAGTTAAACAAGCATCAATTGTACATCATACCTATCTACACCAGGACTATACATCCACCTTTGGATAGACCTCCTGCTGTACAACTTACAGATTAGTCCCCTTAAAATAGCACTATATCACATAACCCCATCTGTTTCTCATTCTCTATGAAGATATCAGGTTCAGACCTCACATTACGACCTGGCAGGTTCCCTCTTTTTCTCCTGCTAGCCTAGTTGACATGTTTTTGACTCAGTGCAGATAATGTCTCATGTACACTGACAAAGCTGTACTCCAAAATCACTGAATGGAGGTACTCTCCAGAAACCTACATAAATAGCAGAGACATCCAAAACACAAACATGCTACACCTAAAACTACACCCAAAGCACACAATACACATAAAATGTAGCACCAGTGCCTTGTCCAAAACATGCTTAAGGTAATCATTATCTATTCCAAAGGTTCTCCTTATAGTTGACCATATAGTGAGTCATACAGACACTCCACTCACCAGCTTAACCTAGGAGAAGTTTATGGTCAGCAGTCTGGCACATGTAGTTGTCACATCACACATGCAATCACTTCTCTCCAGAGCAAGTCTTACTATCAATCCATCATAGCTGGTGTTGGCATGAACAACTTGAAACATGCTTCAATGGAATATATGGAGAGAGACCAGATTGAGCTCTGTAAATATGTGTCACAGGTAGGTATGTCCCTATGTTTTAGCATCATTATAACCTCACTTAGGATGATACAGCAATATAAAAAATAAATGATTAACTGAAATTGGTTATGTTTCTGGTGTCATTCTAAGGTAATTCAGTTCCTGTCATTGTGGGATGATATTGTGGATAGACCATGCTGCTTTGCAAGACATGGACTTCATCTCGTACCTCTATGCCTTTTCTGGCTGCTAAGGCACTTGCCTCTGTCATAATGCCTCTATGAGGCAAGGTTACAGAGATGATTTTTCAATGTGGAAATGTACAAATCTAACAAAGTAAGGGTCATGCTACTAAACCATAGGAGTTCACATCAAAAACTGCACTGTCTGTAAGAACTCTTCTTACTGGAAGATGTTGACATCTGTGTAGTCACAGAAACCTGATTCAAGGTTGCATTAAATACCCTGGCCTTGTAAGGCTACAATACCCAATACACATTCATATAGCAAATTGATGTTGTGTGCACCACAGGAGGTATAGTATTTATCCTCATTGAAAATACATATGCCTCAAGACTGGTTAGACAAGATCATTCTCTTGAATTAAAGCAAGTCCAATTTACTGTGCCTAAGAAACCCAGTCATGTTATCACCAGTTATATGTTCCCTTCCATGAGCAAGGAAGCCCACACAGCCTATGTAGATCAACATGGGACAATTACAGCAGAACAGAACAACCTACTGAAGGGTGATTTCAACTATGCCTGCATTGATTGTGAAACTTATTGGAGGGTAAACACACTTGCAGAATACTTCCTAGACATTGTCAACTCATATCCCATGCATCAAACACTGCACCACCCAAAAGGGTCTCCATTATTGTATATCTGATCCTAATACATATTGTTGACCTATGCAATGCCTCATATGTAGGGTCTGCACTGTTTAAATCAACCCATAAAATTAGCAATAGTCACACAACTATCAAAAGGAGAAGTCAGTGGAAAATACATCTACCAAGGTAACTACACTCTCCAAAGGGATGGTAGAATCTACTTTCAAACTCCATTCTCCACAGAAGACATTGAGTGCTATAGCAATGTATACCCTGATGTCCTGTATAAACATCTACACAAATGTATAGACACAGACATACCTGACAGGCTCGTAGAAGCATTCTCATGAAAATACAAACCATGCTGATTGATGTCTCACATTATTGGATTATACAGTAAGCGAACAAAGCTGCTGTCTACAAATACAAAAGTGAAAATCCCAAACTGGAAGACAACCCTCCCCAGCCTAAACAAGCAAATATTACACCTTGTGAAAGCCTCACAGAGCAGCTATGGCAAATAGTGGGAAACCATATCCAAGGATAACAATAAGGTTTTCTTCTTCTACATCTGCAACCTCAAATATGTAACTCAGATGTGTAGTGAACTAATTGTGGATGGCTTTGCAAACACTGACCCAGTATAAATTGCAAATCTAGCAGACAAAGTTGGCTAAAAAGTTACCCATTACCTACCCCCAAGCTTACAACACAGCACTCTCTTTTGAGGTAGTCACATTCCTGTGTACCTTAGACATGGCTTGCCAAACAAGGCCATGTCACAATTACACTTAATTGATGCATACATACCACAGACACAGCTTAACATAACAATACTCTTAACAACATTCCAGCATATGTATTCTGTAGGTAACAAAATACTCCTTTGTTTAGAAATGCTTTCACAAAAAATGTATCAGTTACACAAGTCACTAACTCTGCTCAGCATCCGTTTGGCTGCCTACACATTTGTCATTTTATACTGGAGTACATTAATAATGGTTTGCATCGCTGTTAGCCTGTGATTCAGTGATGGTAATTACAGCATAAGCAGCTGAATTGCATGCTAATCAACCAATCTTGTGGAGCAAGTGAACAAAATATAAAGTATCCACGTAGACTCTATTCTGCTTCTTTGGGTGGATTTTAAACATAGTGGAGTACAGACACAAAGTACAGAGAGACAGATTGTAAGTAGCCTCTGCTGCTTTATTACATTTTTCTGTGCTACAGGGTGAAGCCAGTGATGCTACTTCAGCTGGAAATAGGCATAGGCAGAGAATAGCTACACTTTGTAGGCCAAAGACACAGTACAGGAACTGTGTGACCTCTGGCAGGCTGGACTTTGGACTTGAGTCCAATGCAGGAAACACATCCCAGTGGAAAATAAGGCATGTGTTGACCTTAAAATCTCAAGTAAAGGTACCATTCACATCCAGGGCATTCAGAACTTTCATGCATGCTATGTTCCAACATGCTGCAGAGCACATACATTTGACCATTATGTTTTGTTAGATAGAAACAAGTATGCTACAGTTGTAACATATAGCACAGTAACCTGAAGTTATGTGTGTGGTACATCGCACTGATGTACACATGTCAACAACAGCTGGGAAACAGTGTACAATCTATATTAACCATAAGGTCCACCACTGCATCAGCTGCCACGTCATGTGTAATGGCAAGGGAATCATCCTGAACATGTGTGCTGGCAAACCTTGCATTTGACATGACTCCCATATGTTCCATGCTTTCAAACTGCACAAGATGTGTGCTATGGGATATATCCCACAGGGTCATTTATAGGTTGATGCACTCATTCTTGATGAAATCCATCAGAATTGCACAGACATACACACACACACACACACACACACACACACACACACACACACACACACACACACACACACACACACACACACACACACACACACACACACACACACACACACACACACACACACACCCACACATACCTTAATAAGGCACATGCTTCAACCTGTAATGTCAATGCGCATGTTTTATGCTGCTACTGCTGTTATGGTTCTCCCGCCTACCTACATGTCACACAATGATCTCTGTATGTGCCATACTCACATAGCTGACAACAGGCATAGGCCAAGAATTTGGCCACTTAGGGTGCTGCTATATCAGGATTGATTTTCCAGTAATATGGATGGTGTAGGTATGCCAGAATGAGGGCATCAGGTGGTGTGGGGATTGTTGTGGAGCACTTTTGCATATGGTATCAGCTGACCTAAGGCTGGCTCTGCATGCTCAACATCACAATCTTGTGAAAACAGCTGCAGCAGGTACTGCCAGGGAAAGGCCATACATCTTCCTAACAAAGCCAAGGTCACCATAGCTACAGACCGATCAGGAGTCAGCGGGGGTCCACCAGCTGCTATGGTGGAGGCAGACATAGGTGTGCACAAGATCCCCTTGCAGTGGCTAGGAGTCAGCCCATAGCACATGGAATTACCATGCAGGGCCATAAAACCTTCCTCCTACTTCACCATGCATTTATACTGTGAAAGCATTATAGATCGATATTTGTCATTAAGGGTACACATTTTAGTTTCAGACTTCACACGTCTTAATTCATATAAAAGGCAGGATGCCTAACAAACAGAGTTACCAGAGCAACCTATTGCTGCTTGCGCCATGCCAGAAACTCACCTTTGCTCCCCCAATGCCAAAAGTATAGTCTATGCTTGTATGTGCATCCAAGCTGGCCTTCAGTAGTTGGCAACTGCATCCCATATCATTACTAGTTAATATCCTTTGACATTGTAACTCCAATCCAGTATTGTAACTACAATGATCTGTAATGGTTTACACACTGTATGTCTCAGATTAATGGTCAGATAACTGCTGGTTCACTAGGAAACACATAAAGGTAAGACAGTGGTGTATATTTGTAAGCAAGAATCATAACAGAGTGGGCAGGATTCACGAAGGCTTGAACGGAGTGTAAGAGACGTGTAACAGTCCATGCAAGCCTCGCGATCCAGGAACAGCCCTAAACTCCATGTAAGAGACCATCTAAAACGTCTCTTACACGGACTGGGTGTGGACATGCTAAATACCTCACTTGCAGACAAAAGGTATGCAAATGAGGTATATTAGTGATCCACGAAGCAGAAACCAGCCCATGTAAGAGACGTTTTAGCTGCAGAAATTTACTCAGTTGACAACTGAGTACGTTTCTGCAAATTCCACAACGGAGCCATGTCAGCTCCAAATAAAGGGTGCATATGTCTCAGGCAGCATGCCAATGGCCACATATGTGGCCATTGGCAAGGTAACCCGATGCAAAAATAATAAAAATATAATTTTTTTTTTTACGGCGATCGCCGATGTTTAAACCCAGCGCAGCCCCGCGCAAATGGGCTGCGCTGTATAAAACATCAAAATGAAGGTTATAAACCCACAAATGTGGGTTTCATGCAATACATGGAATGACAATGCAGGGACCAGCAGACCAAAAACAACATGGCCACCGTGTAGTGGTTGCTAAGGGGGGAAGCTGAGTCTAAGACATGTAACTAAGCATTAGTAGGCAAGCTCATGTAAATGAGGGTTAGGATACTGCATCTCACAGTCACATAGCAAATGAGCACAGTCTGAGTAGTGTAAGAGATAGGTGACATCACAGGGGGGAATGGTAGAAAGAAATGCAGTTCATTGGAGGTCAGTGTAACATGACAGATGACAGACACAGATCATTGAAAGAGGTGTGCCACAAGATAAGTCTGGGAAAGTCAAGAAATGGAAGGTGTACACTGTTACTTACACCAAAGTTTCTTGCTGGGCGTGCATGCGCACATGTGCGCCATGAAGCACGAGTAGGGCAGTGTGCGCGTGTAAGGCAGACTGAGCATGTGGGAGCGTGTTGGGAGATATTTAACACTGTTTGTGCTGGTGTGCGCGCGTGTAGGGCAGGCTGAGCATGTGGGAGCCTGTTGGCAGACGTGTAACAGTGTTTGCGCGGGTGTGCGCGTGTTTCAACCCGAATAAGTAGATTCTGAACCGTGTAAGCATGTGTGCGCGCGTGTAAGCCACTGTGAGCATGTTTCTGCTAGTATGCACGTTGCTCCCCCCTGAGGAAACAGAAAGGAAAAAGGAAGCAACAGAATTAGTAGGAAGCTAGCAGGGATAACTGCTGAAGCTAGCAGGTGAAAACAATTAGAAGCAGGCAATTACACAGGCAGAATAGTAGCCCAGCCCAGCACTTAAAACTCTGCAAACAGTAGTGCAGGATGTTTCTCTTAAGAGACACTGCAAGACAGGAGTAAGCTAATAGAAGTGAAAACTGAAAAAGCTTCACTCAGAGCAGAAATGTTAAGGGCTGCCATAGCTGTCATAATGAGACATAGGTGACTTGCTGAGAGTGGTGACAATGCAGATGGTGCCAGACAACCCACAGTGAGGAGACGGAGAAGAGTGTACAGGCCCAGGGTCACCTACCATGGGTTACATGAGCTGGAGATAGTAGAGCGCTATAGAGTGGACAGAGAGCTCCTACAGCAAATTGTTGAGCTGTGCAGGCCACGCCTCACATACTGAACCAACAGAGGAGAACCCATCCCAGTGGAAACCAAGGTATGTGTTGGCCTAAGAATACTAGCAACAGGTACCTTCCAGAGACCAACTGGCGATATGATGGGGATATCACAGGCATCAGCCTCCAGGGTACTGCACCAGTTCCTGGATGCCATGTCAGCACATGTCGGTGATCATGTATATTTCCCCAATGCCCGTGAGGTATTGGCCAGCAATATGCGTCTCTTCCAGCAAATAGCGGAATACCCTGAGGTACTGGGTGCAATAGACTGCACGCACATATGCATCAAAGCACCAGCAGGTGAGCAGGGTAGGGCCTACATAAACCGCAAGGGCTTCCCCTCCATCAACTGCCAGGTCGTGTGTGATGCCCAGGGCATAATAATGAATGTGTGTGCTGGCTGTCCTGGGAGTTACCATGATTCCCACATCTGGCATTTGACACAGCTGTACCAGACATTTGCCAATGGGGACATCCCACATGGACACCTAGTGGGGGATGCAGGTTATGCACTGGAGCCGTGGCTGATGACACCCATCAGAAACACACACACACACACCTGAACAGGAATGCCATAATGAGGCACATGCACAAACACGTAATGTAATAGAGCGTGTGTTTGGGCTGCTCAAGTCATGGTTCCGGTGTCTGGACACATCTGGTGGAGCCTTGCAGTACACACCAACTGCATGTACCCAAATTGTCATGGTATGTGCTATGCTACATAATATGATCTTGTGAAAACAGCTGCAGCAGGACCAGCATAGGGCTGGGCCAAACAGCCCCCCACCATTGCCAAGGCCATCACAGGCAGAGCGTGACTCAGTGGAGGAACAACCTGAGCCTGCCCCAGTAGGCAGAAGGAGGCATGCCCAGTATGCCCTGGCCTTGGCAAAGAGGCAACACATAGCACACACACTGGCTCAGTAGGAACCCTTGGAATGATACCCCCTCTGACTCACTCAAATAATAACATGGATGCCTAAAATGACATGACCTGCTCACAAACATGTACAGGGAAGTGTAATATGCGCATCCGACAGAGGCAGCCCTGCAGCACCACCTGAGGCATGAATGCCATGTGTTAAGTAATGTAACACCATGTACTATATGCACACCTGAGCACCCTGACTAACATCCACCCTCACCAAGCATGAAGCCACAAAATGACGATGGGATGATCAAGTGCAATAACTGGCTGAAGTAATGCAGTTAGTCAAAGGGGAGCCATTGTGTTTCAGGCTGGGAAGACATGCGGAGCATGACATGATGCACCACCTGCTAGGGGTGGCGTGCACCTATCATTCCATGCCCCATGGATACTGGCAAAGGCTGTCAGTACCCACAGCATGCCCTGAATAGGTAAGTCTCAAAACACAAACCCACCTTCATAGGTACCACAAGGGATAGGAACCTAGATGTAATGCTACCCAATGCCAGAAGTCTAAACAGCAAGATGTGTGCAGTGTAAACGCACACAGTATGGAGAATGTAGATATCAGTCCTGTAATAGAGAACTGGGTCAAGGCTCACATCAGCACCCTAACACTACCAGGTCACACCTCATACTGTGCTGTACAGCCAGAAAACATGGAACAAGCTACAAAAGGAGGGTGACTAGCAATAAATGTCAAGGATAACCACACCCCCATGTTGGTACCACAACAAGAAGCAGCATGGATTAGCCATGGTCAAATACCAATGGCTAAAACCGCCTCCCAGTATATAGCCTGCTGCAGACTACTGTCCTAATACCAGGAACTGCACCTGGCCTATGTTGGAATACATGAATATATCAAGCCCCCAAAACAACATTATATTGCTTGAGTGAAAATATCCAGACATACACCGGGAGCATTATACTAGCACCAACACAGTTGGAGAAAAGTTCCCAGAATCCATAAACAAAAATGCCCAGGAACAACGTACCACTCCCACAAGAGGGGTAAGCATACTGGATGCGATAATCAGCAACATGTGTACTGGATGGCAAGATGAGAAGTATATCCTTCACTGGTAAGACCAGACCATAGAGTAATCACACTGGATATACACATCCCGACCCCAGTCCCTGGCCAGAATACCACAGTGAAAAACATGTGTAAAGCATAGGTTGCAGCCCTCCAAACTGATGTTGAATCCACAAAAGGCCCTGTGCAAGTGCAGAATATGGGACACACCGCAGAACATGTTATACAGACATTCCATGAACACAGCCAGGAATGCTTGGAGTATGCAATCACAAATAACAACAACACACAATGCCATACATGCAGGCATCTTGCATGCTGGACTCCAGCCATTACCAAACCATGCAAGAGAATGAGGAAGCTGCCACATGATAGAGCAAACATAAAAAGGGAAGTAATCACTGACCAGTAGTATGGCAATAACATATGTCCACACATACAATCCACTAAGTCCAGCCACAAGTAGAATCTGTGAATCCATAGGCAATGTGACACCTGTCCCATGTACACAGACAACCACAACTCCCCCCAATAAATATAAATATATGTGATAGATGCAACCATGTATCCAAACCAGAGGTTAAGCTCCCCAACTCAGTATTGTCAAAACTAGTCAGGAGGAGAAGGTAACCACATACACCATAAACCCAGTCCCACATAGACCTACCACAACTGTAAACCAAACACATAAACACAGAAAAACATTCCCGGAGGCCCTAATTACAGACACACCACACCAACAGAAGCCTCCAAAGCAGATCACAAGCAACCACAACCTCCAAACATAGCACATGCAACAAATAGTACACAAAGCTGGTGTGCCAAACAGTCACAGGCCAGAAGGAGAAACAACATGCCTGATACAGTTGTAATAGGTGTCTGTATAGGCAGACACACTGCTGTCCCACTCACCAGACCAAACAAGGGAAAGGGTAGAGTAAGCTGCCTGTAGGCTGCCACAAAATGCCACATAACACAAGTACGCAGGTCACCCCAAAGCAAGCAGAAATATGATGCACTCAATGTCCATGCTGGTGTGAATGACCTGAGATGTACCTCCCTGGTCTGCATGAAAAGAGACATGGATGATCTCTCTGAGTATGTACCCCAGGCCGGTATGACACTGGCTGTGTGCAGCATCCAACCCTCACCAAGAATGATGCCACAGTACAAACACAGAATGATCATGTTTAACAGCTGGCACAGTTACAGCTGTCAGTCCAAGAGGGTCTAATGTCTGTCTGCTTGAGATGTCAAGCATGACAAGCCATGCTGCTGTTCCAGGGATGGCTTGCACCTGTTAGCCCTGTGTGTCTGGATACTGGATAAGGCCTTTGCCACCTCCATAGAGCCGTATGTAGGCAAGGCCAAAAAGACTACCCACCACCCTAGAAAACATAAGTGGTAAGAAACATAAGGGTAATGCTGACCAATGCCAGATGTGTAAACTGCAATATGCATGCCCCTGAGGCACTTCCCATTATGGAGAACATCAATGTCTGTGCAGTGACAGAAGCCTGCTGCAAGCCTAGTGATAGCACACCAGCACTACCAGGTTATACCACATATCATGTGTTATGGCCCCAACACCTGGACCAAAACATCAAAGGAGGCGGAGTATCCATATGCAGCACAGACACCCATATGGCCAGGTAACTGACAATGCACAAAGCAGCGGAGACCACCCATGTGCACCTAAGTGTAGTCCAAACTGCTGTACAGTCTTCAGCATGCGACAGACCACACTCTCACACACAAGAACGCCACCCAGACATCCTGAAGACACTGGACAGTATGAATGTCCCACCAAATACCAGACAAGGTACACACAAATTACCACATAGGTGGCAAACCATTATGTATGCAAGGAGTAATCAGGGACCTAGGGACACAAGTCAACAGTAATCTGTCATGTGACACTCACAATGCCAATGTGGCTAGGAAGATTGTTGATATTGGACACCGTATCATGAAAGGATTCACATCTACATCAACAGAGGTCACTGTGCTACTGTACTGTTCCCTTATCAGACCCATAATCTAGTACAATGACTCATATGGGATGTACCGTATGTGACACCTGCAGCGGTTCAGAAGACCTCATAGTTACCCCACCAAGAGGATAAAGGGTGTGAAATATATATATGTCATATGCTGCCTGGCTGTAGACACCCCAGCTGAATGCAGTCACAGACTGCCTACACAGAGGCATTGTATGTCTGTTGTACAAGGCCATGTCCAACACAGGAGTAATGGACATGCTCCACCACAGGAAATCAAAGCCATTGGAGCTGTGAGAGTGACAGATGTCAGCCTCAACACATAATGAAATAAGATGTGCTGTAGGGACAGATACATAACCCAGAGGCTCTCCACACCCAGAAACAGGATCCCAATCCATGTTAGGCAGAGCCCCTCACTGACACCCCTCAACAGGAATATTGCCAAGTGGATGGATGATCGTACATGTACACTGGGGGTCTTCACTGTGTCACGACCAGACAGAGGCACAGTAAATAAATTCATAAATGGCCATAATAGAAACATAGCAAGGGGTGGCAAAAGACACACACACTCTGGCTAGGCTTACTAATGCCCTAGGGTGGATAGCCTAGTATGAACCCATGAACCTATGAAGATACAAATTGTACAGGACACTAAGGATAATCACAAGGCTTACCTAACTGATGGTAGGAACCATGTTGGGCATCCACAGATATGCTCCGAATCACACAGATATTACAAACAACATACCAAACACACACACATATTGCTAACATACAACCTGACAGGTGCAGTGCAAACACCCCCCCCCAGAGTGCAAAATATCTATCCCAGCAGACTGCTGGTCCCCTGACATTGCAGATGCTGAGGTAACAGCCATCATCTGCAAAGCAAAACACACAGCAGCAAAGGTATGTGATGGTGTCCTGGGCTGAGGCCAACATGGACTCCAAGAATAATGGAATGCCAAATCACACTACTGCCCAATGTCAGCCTTACCACAGGATATGTACCCAAAGAGCAGTGTACAACAACAGTGGTCCTTCACAACAAAGGTGTTGCCTGAATGGATACTGCAAACTACCACCCCAGGATCCTGACAAGTTTGGTCTGCACAGCTATGGAAAGGATCAGTATGTACCGCAGACAGAAGGCTATTGTGGACCTACTGATACTGGACCCTACACAGTGTGGCTGTCGTAACTGCAGATCCTGCCCCTAAACATGTTTGACCCATTTGAAGCAGTCATTAAGGTCATTGATGAGGGCAATGTGGTCCACACAGCATAGCTGGACCGTGCATATGCTTCTAGACAATACCATACGAGTTCAGTATGGATATGTTCACCAGCTTAAATATATACCCCTATGTCAGTAGAGGGGTTGCAAACCAGACCAAGGACAGAACTGACATGGTCAGACATGCCGCATCCATGTCAGACTACAAAGCAGATATGAGTGGCATCCCACAAGGCCTGGTCCTGGGCCCCCCCCCCATTCTGTATATATGTCCCATAGGTATAGGCCAACATGGAAGGACTGTGACTGAATATGTATGCAGATGAGTACAAACAGCCCACCATATCCGACCCCCAGTTGACACAAGCAACCCACAAAAGGGCCACCTACAAACAGACAACTGGAGCCATAGCCATGTCAGCAAGCTAATTGCAGAACTGTGTATAGACAACCACTGTGGATATAAAGTAAGTGCCCACAAATTACCACACAGGTGTTAACCCATGATGTACCTAACATGTAATGAGAGACCTGGGTACAAAAGGTGATAGATATCCTGCACTGGACAAACATGTGGCTGTAGTGTTCGCAGAAACATATACTATATACCCACCCAAACATGAAGGTTGGCAGATGTAGATAAGAGGATGTCACTGTGGCTCTGCAGTCATCCTCCATCAGCGTCACAATTGACTACAATAGCCCCTGTGGGATATACCTCAGCAGACACCTCCATCAACTGTAAAGTCCACAACAGTACCCCACCAGGAGTAGCAAAGAGCATGAACAGATGCCATGTGTTGCCTGAGTAAACAAACTGCAGCCCCACACACTGCCATACTGCCCAGCTACAGGCAAGCTGTGCCTGATGTATGAAGCCATGTCCAACCTGGTATCATTGAACCTGCTGCACCTTGTACAATCTGAATGGCAGTGAGCTATGCACATGAGAGACCTGAACCCCAGCACTGACATACATAGGACAAGCTGTACAGAATGATCCATAACACAGAAGGCACCCCCACTCTTCAGTAAACTTCCAGTACAGGTCAGCCAGAGAGTCACATATCAACGATGTCAAGCAGTCATAGGACTAAAGCCCAGGATACTATCCACCACAGTGAAAGTACTGAACCAGTACACTATACGGTACTATAGTGTTAGGTCATTATGAAAGTATATTGAGAACTGTCTGCAAAGTATCCCATGCAATCCCTGCAGGCACAGTATAATCCCTGTTGTGGCAGACATGAAGCAGTTGGCCAGTTAGTACACAACATGACACCCAACACACAACCATAAACGTGAGACATTGTTGAAGTTCACACACACCCAAATATGTGGTGGACTTCAGAGTGCAACATATGGAAAGCTCACACTGGGCATGCTCACACACTTTGATAAATGAGGCATATGTCAGACAACATGCCATGGAAAGGCTGAACTGGGCATGCTCACACACTTAGGCCATATCTCCGTTTAGCAGTTGGCCGCACATATCTGGTATTTGTACGTGTCAGTCCAGGAACCAACCACAACACAGCAATCTGCCCAGTGCACACAGTAAATGACTACAGAGACATAAGTGATATAGTGGATCGCCGTCATATGCAAACATCTTCCACAGATACACAAGTTGGTCATAGGAACAGGGAATGCTATGGCAATAAAGACCTGCAAACAGTAGAACAGCACAACAAATATTGTGCATCCGACAATTGAACATATGGGTGTAGAGGTCAATACTAGGCTTGTTGTCCTAGGGAATGACAGCTCAGCCAGAGTGTGCTTGGCATCTGCAGCCCCAGTACAGTAGGCTACTGTGCCACTGTAAAGTAGGTCACATAAGGCAACATGTGAGGCTAGTGAGCTGTGCCTCTGTCAAGCAGGGGCACCGTGGAGGTCCCAGGGATTGAATGTGCTAAGCCACAGCCATGTTGTCGGTGTGTGCTGGAAGAGGGTTGCTGAGGATCTCTAACAGTAAGTGTCCATCAATAACAGACTGAGGGAGCCCTATCTGCATTCTCTGGACAATTCCACTGTCAACACTGTGTTGTGATGATTATGTGTGAATGAAGTGCCGTGCCGGAACTGTTCACAGATGTCCTCCCTCTGTGGGCTACAGCTCTGCAATGTATTAGCTCACTCTGTCTGTTGTACGGCTCATATATGGCTGGTGTACACCTGACAGGTGTCTTGTTGTGGAGCAGTCATGGGTATATGTGGGATAGCATGATCAATGCAAACCGTACACATGCTCATAGAATGCAATTGTCAAGGATTATGCTGAGTGGCCAGTATAGTCCCCCAGCATGGGTCCTCTGAAGTCGTCCACCCCAGTCTTCACAAGTGTAGAGTCTGCTTGTGCTAAATACAGTTTGTGTGCAGTGACAACCTTGCCTGGGGTGGAGATGGGATATGGATGTCCAGGGAAAGGTGGGTATGGTCAGATATCAACAATGGTGGTCTACCTCTGGTGTGGAACAGTGAGTACCCACATTGCAGATGGACAGGTGCAATATGTATTCCCCATGTGGCTGTGGTGTGTGGTTCTGCCATAGCACATGGACCCACAAATTGTAGTGGCTGTAGGGTAAAGTGGTAGAGGCCTGAGTAGTTCTCACACACAATATGCCTGTGCCTGATGTTAACAACTGGAATGGTGTATGTGAACACCTGCATATCCCGGCACTGTTCCCAGGGAAGCTAAGTGTGTGTCCTGGATGTGGGTGTGGTGTTCTGGACTGGTTGTGTTGTGTGTTACAGGTCCTGTGGTCACAAAGCATGGTATAGAACATAACTTGCCAGTGCAATGTGCATATCTGACCCTGAAGTAGGTGGCTGCAAATGCATATATATGCTATCCCCCACCTGACAGGTAGTACTACATGTACATAACTCTGTAGAAATAAAGATGTCAGCACCCTATAAATACTGCAGGTGCAGAACAGATGCCCAGTAATTCGGATAGTGTCATCTGCTAATGCGTCTCCCTCAAGTGTCATAATATAGTTAGGTAGGGGTTTGAATCCTGCAAATGCTCAGTGTGTGTGGGTAGATAAGTGGGGTTTGTGTGTGAGAAAGTTTGTGAGAGGGAAATGTCCCTTTTGGCAATTGGGAAAACACACTACAGGATGCACATTCCCCTTTCTAAACACTGATGATGTCAGCTCCCTATAAGTACAGCAGGAGAAGAGACACCTCCCAGTAATTTGAATAGCGCGCTCCACTAATGCATCTGTCACGAGTGTCATAACATAGGTAGGTAGGGGTTTGAATCCTGTAAATGCTCAGTGCGTGTGGAGGGGGTTAGTGTGTGTGCAAGTCTGTATGAAGGAAATATCCCTTTTGGCAACTAGGAGAACACACTACAGGATGCACATTCCCCTTTCTAAACACTGATGATGTCAGCACCCTATAAGTACAGCAGGAGAAGAGAAACCTCCCAGTAATTCGAATAGCGCACTCCGCTAATGCGTCTGTCACGAGTGTCATAACATAGTTAGGTAGGGGTTTGAATCCTGTAAATGCTCAGTGTGTGTGGAGGGGGTTAGTGTGTGTGCAAGTTTGTATAAAAAAAGTATCCTTTTTGGCAACTAGGAGAACACACTACAGCATGCACATTCCCCTTTTTAAACAGTGACGATGTCAGCACCCTATAAGTACAGCAGGAGAAGAGAAACCTCCCAGTAATGCGAATAGCGCACTCTGCTAATGCGTCTCTCCTGAATGTCATAATATAGTTAGGTAGGAGTTTGAAACCTGTAAATGGCATGTGTTTGTGTTTAGATGTGAGAATTCTGTGTGTGTGTGCAATTCTGTATGAAAAATATGTGCTTTTTTGAAATCAGGAGATCACACTACATGATGCACATTACCCTTTCAAAACACTGATGATGTCAGCACCCTATAAGTACAGCCAGAGAAAAGAAACCATCTAGTAAACCGAATAGTGCGCTTTGCTAATGCGTCTCTTTCACGTGTCGTGAGTTAGGTAGGGGTATGAATCCTGCAAGTGTGTGTGTGTGTGTGTGTGTGGGGGTAGTAGGGTGTGTGTAAATGCAAGTGTGAGAGAACAGATCCTTTTGGCAAATACTACAATACACCAGATGCTGCATATTCCCCTAGTAAACACAAGGGATGTCACCACACTATCAGCACAGCCAAACAGGGCTAGTTGGCCAGTAATGCCAATAGTGTACTCTGCTACTGGGTCTATTACCATTGTCAGAGTACAGATAGGTATGTTTTGTTAACCCACAACTGCCACGTGTGGTTGTGTCACACATTATGACCTTGTGTGGGTCTTTGTGCATAACAATGCATGCCATTGCCTAAACCAGCAATGGCATTGCACACATGATGTATGTGTGTGACACATACACATAAATACTTGTGACCTGCAGTAGTTACCATGTCTGACACATGCCTCGAGTGGATAAATGGTATTTGCAATGCATAACAATATGACTGTGTCTTACTGTGCAGGGGCCGCACGCAGTATGTGTCTATACAGTGTGGGTGTATATGGTAAAATACCTACAGCAGGGGATACACATCTGGTTTGGGCCATATAGTCTACATGTAGTCGATGTACAGGTGCTGCATGTTCCCACCTGTTGTGGGAGTGGTAACATGTCATTCCACTGCAATTCAGTGACCACATGCTGTGAACCCTTCAACTAGTGTGTTGTAGCTACAGTAATGCTCACGCACAATGTTTGGCTGGATGCAGTCCAGCCATATAAAGACAGTTCTTGAGACTGTCATATTGCCAGTGTTGTTATGGAGGATAGGTGGTTTTCCTGTGTATGGGAGGGTTGTGTGTGCCAGGCTATGAACCAGATGGCAGTCCGACACACTGTTAGCTGCACATGATTAGGCCCTGATGCTTTGTGCTGTGCCAACAGCCTGGAGGTGTGTGTATCTGTGGTGCCTTGGGATACCACCCCCCTGTCCATGTGTGTTACATGTGTAGGGGACGACAGGCATGGTATGAGGCATAACCTGGCAGTGATGGGTTGCACCTGTGAGCCATGAATCAGGACTCTGGTACTGCACAGACATTGCAGTTCACCGTGCTGAGGACAGTGTCCAGTGCATGCATCTTGCTGTGTACACTGCTGGTGTTGTGTAGCAGCACTGTTAGTGTCCTAACCTGTGTGATACCCACGGAGGTGGCTATGTAATCCATGTCCTGCAGCATAAGGCAGTATGTGTGTATCAAGGAGCTTCACCAATATACATCGGGCCATGGGTGTCATGTGCAAGCTGACCCTTGCACAACATTGTGGCTTCCCTAGCATGTAAGTACACGTTGCCAGCCAGCGGATACCCTATGAATGACATTGGAGACTGAGCAGAATGTAGACATACAACACCCTTCCTACATATAGTGGTAGCATACCTGGTGAGGGTATGTTGGCAACCAAGATCAGGCTCATACTGGCCCGTGCCACATGCTGAGAGATCCATTCTGTGTTCCCTATCATGTAGTCCAGGGAGGTATGTCTCAGGTCATCCATAGTGGCATGGTCAATGACTGAGTCATATGTGTCCATGCCTCTGACTGACCTGTATGCATGTGTTCTGTGGTGGACCATAGTGCCCCTGAGGCATATCACTGTGACCTTCACCAGATACAGCCTGTTGAGCGGGACCTCCGTGCAGCACCCAAGACAGGTACCTGACACATCTGTAGCAGGTGTGTTGTGTAGCCCTACAGGCTGTGAGTGTGTGGCACATGGGATGTGTGTGCCATGTGTGGCATGTGCTCTGTTCCGATGGAACATATGCCTGTGTGCCAGCTGCAGAGGTGTGTGATGCTCAGGCAGGATGCTATTCTGAGTCCCCATGTATGCCCCAGTGTGTTCAGCATGCTGTCAGTGCGTGTCTATGTCTGACTTGTATTGTAGTCACTGTAATATGACATGCCACCTGACAGGGTATGGCATTACTGGGTTCAGAGAGCTCAGTCCCCAGATTGGCTATGTGGTGGCATCCCACACATGTGTTGTACATTCCTGGCCAAGGGTGATGGCTGACTGCATACATGTGGCAGCTGTGACATTGCCACATGACTCACATAAACCACAACTGGACCATAGAGGTGATTCACAGGTTACCTTTGCACATGCTACCCTAGTAGTGTGATTGCCATGGTGAGTACCAACAGATAGGGCCAATAGGGAACAACATACTGAAGGTGTGTATGTGTGGGTGTACTGCTACTGTTTCATAGCACTGGCATATATGACTGCACACGTGGGTAAATGCCAGGTAAGACATGTGCAATGTGTCACAGGCAACGTACATGCGAACAGGACGGACAGTGACGTTCTGTCATGTGTAAACTTGACATACGTATTGTACGCTATGCAGATGTCACTAGGAGTCCACAGAAGCACTGTAACTCTGCATTGCAGGTGTAAGCAGTGTTCCAGGGAACCCCAAGCGAACATGCATGCAAACAAAGCTACAGTAAGCAGGGCTGGAAGTAGTTCATTGTACAACAAAGAAGGGGTAACACTAACAGTAACAATGCAAATATGTAGGCACTATCAACATGTACCCAGGAATACACAGCGCAGATGCCCATGGTAGAACTGATATTATGTCATAGTTAATTGTGATTTGGATTACATTGGTACTGCACACATATCAACATGCGCAAACATCTACATTGCATAGTCATTGTGGGCAACTTGACACCATTACTGTGCATGTCCATCATTGCATATCACTACTTGCATTAGCTTCCCCCCTGTGCTACCCATGTATGTGGCTATCTGTTGACATCCTTACCACCGGCATGCAATTATGTGCAGCTGTTACACTTTGGTACGTACTATGGGTGCAGATAACAATTCAGGACATTCATACGGTTACTGCATCAGGCATGCTGGGATATACACACAGTCATATCAGCACACTGTACTGTTACCAACATGATACTACTAATACACTTCTATGTAGTCACCCTGTGCATCAGCAACGTGTTTACCTGTTCCCGCAATGATGTTGGAGATTGCAGGAGGTGGCACAGTGTCATCATATGCACAGGGTGTGAATTAGGTATGCCTGAGTCTGCCACTGATACCACCAATTGACATGTGTGTGTATGTGTGTTGGTGAGGGGCAGCAGTACAGGGTGGGGCACTGTTAGTGCAGTGTGTGCGTGTATGTGGTCACCCTAGGTGTTAACGTTTCGCATGTGTGTATGCAAGCACACAGTTCCACCTCATGGCTGCCATATACAGGGGTTTGTGGACAGCCAATGACTGCACCTGGCAGGTCATACAGACCAGTGTCTGTGGGCATGGACACGGTACCTGTGCCTGGCAGGGGTGCTATGGACCGTATCCAGTACTAAGCCAGACTGGGTACTGTCATCAGAAGTGGGAGTGTGTTGACTGGACACAGGTCCCTGTTGGGACTGTCCAGAGCCACGTGCACGTGGTCTCCTGGGGCATTCTGATGACAGCACAGACCCAGCATTGCTGGGGCTGCTGCTGGCACTATGGGGGTGTGCGCGGGCCTGTTGTCGTCCGCGCCGACTGCCAGCTGCTGCTGACCAATGGCGGACCCTGACACACCTTCCTGTACCATTACACAGATATCATCATTACCAGTACCTGCGGCACCAGATTCAGGTTCCCTGCTGCAGGACACCAGAGCAGCACCAGAACCTGTGGGAGGAAGGCAGGAAACACAGTTTACAGTGTCCACACAATGTTACCAGTGATGCACTTATGAACACATGCACACATGGACACATGCACACATGCACACATGGACACAGGCACACCTGCACACATGCACACATGCACACATGGGCACAGGCACACCTGCACACATGCACACATGCACACCCCGCAGTATACACACCGAGCACTACTGAGTTACACTAGTGTTACTAGCACTATCAGGACTATTATAGGTATTGTTAAAAACACTCACCAGCATGGATGGCCAGCCTTGCTGTAACCCCGGAGGGACCTGCAGAAATGATGAGATTAATGTCAGTGGGCACAACTGTGCCATTGATACTGCATATGATACAGTGCAGTAATACACCAGTTGCCTTTCACACGTCAGCTGCTGATATTGCCAATATCACACATGCACAATTACATACTATGATGACAGCTACATACCACGGACACACCTTACACATGCATAAACTAACAGTGTACAGAACAGTCAAGTGTACATATGGCATATTACCTGCACGCTCCATGTCGTGCTGCTGTGTGGATCCAGCCTCCATCATGATGCAGGTGTATTGCTGTTGCTGTTCCAGGGCTGGAGCCACAACACTTAGGAGTAGCCCCTCCAGTCTGGTGAGGGGGGGATGTGTGGCCACCCCACCTCCTGTGGCAACCTGTTGCCTGTGGATATCCGACGAACGCTGATGGACATTTCTGATTAAATCACTGCAGTGATGTCGTACCTGCTCATATGTCCTATTATGCGTGCCAATGTCATTTACCCTACGGACAAGGTCTTGCCACAGTGCAGCCCTCTCCTGCTGATTCTGACTGGTGCAGGAAAACAGTATGTCATACTCCCGCACCAGGCTCTGGTGTATCTCCTCATCTTCCGCTGCAGAGTAGGCGGGATTGCGCTGACGCGCCATCACCCTGGAAGAGAACACAAACAGGATATCAGCAGACTATGCCAGCAATATATGGCACACATACTATACATGATACTCATGTGTAGTGATATACTACTACTCCCATATGTTGCATGTGTGTGTCTTGTGGTGGATACACAAGTACATGGCCAGATATCAGTGCTCAGCCAACACCTGTGCAACAATACCTGCCACATTCCACACAACATAGTAGCATGACCCATTGGTCAGCACACTGCGACAGGTCCAATGCACAACCTCACTCTGGGGGTTCATCCCAAGGTACTGTATGTGGGACGCCATCCACTAGTGTGATGTGGACACAAGTTACTCGGCCTGGATATACATATCCCACCACCACCACCAGCACAGTAGACTACTTTGATATGTATGTGATTAGACAGTTATTCACTTGTTAGGACTGAGATGGCATCCATGCAGCACACTGGGCCAGTGGAAGCCACAACCCACACTGCTGACCCCTTTGCAAATGCTTACCACGGATATCCCACAGATTGCATGGAACTTGCACACACATTTCTAACCCAGACCCTATGCACAAAGGTTAGGCATCCTGTCCGGTGGACCCCAGACAGAGGCAGATTGTATAACAATAGCAGGAGGCTACTGCAGGACAGAGCAGATTCACATTAAGGGAAGGCATCTGTGGTCAGCACTGGTACTACGCTACGGTCTCTCATAACAACGGCCATGGCCTACTCTGGGAGGGAAATGGCCACAAACACTATGGATAACCACAAGGCCTTCTTCAGTTATGTTACACATATGGACCTAATGCCTCAGATATGCTCTGCGTTAATACACACCTACTTAACATTTACCAAACACACAGATATTGGCAACATTCTTGCAGACAGGTTCGGTGCACATATCCCCCCTCCTTCTCCCCCACCAGTTGAAATACTTATCACAGCTGTATGTAACCTCCCTATCATCTCACATGTCCAGGTGAGGGCCGCCCTCAGCAAAGCAGAACACACAGCATCACTGTGACCTGATGGTATCCCTGAATGTGTGCTACATGCACTCCAAGAGGACATACAACAGCATATAAGACTGATAATTAATCTTGGCTGTACTACAGGATATGTACCTGGACACTGGCATACAGCAACAGTGGTCCCACACCACTAAGGAGGCACCTCTACTGACCCTGGGAACTACCACATCATATGCATAACTGGCCTGGTCTGCTAAGCTATGGAATTATTCAGTATGGGACGCATATGCAGTGATATTGGGTACCTGCAGACACTTGTTCCCAGCCAGTTTGCCTTTGTGATGGGCTGATCCTGCCTTTTGAACCTGGCTGACCTTTCAAAACAGTCACTACAGCCATTGCTGAGGGCAACACACAGACAACTGCTGCCAGGATCATGGCCTAACACTGACTGACATGTAATGTATAGTCATCCCCTTTTGGTGGAACTACGTGCACACAATATATCACATGGACATACCTATAGATACAGACCTATGACACATTTGGAGGGTTCACAGTATGCAGACTATTAACCTGCTACTTTACATTACCTGTGTTTGTCGCAGCTGGTTGCGTTACCACTGCTTCTGCTTCCTGCTGCTGCTGGCATGGCTTGCTACTGTCACTGCTGACAGCTTAGACTCACAGTGTGTAGCGTGTGTTTTTTTTTTTTTCTCTGTCTCTGTCTGTCTCTCTCCCTCTGTCTGCTTCCAGACAGTGCAATGACCGTATTGCATGTGTGGAGTGTTAGTACAGGATGCTTTTGTAGGTATCTGCATAGGTCCATGTGATGGCCTCTGCACCAATTGTAAGCCAGCATTTGCTAATTGCATGCAGCCAGTTGTGTACTGATTGCAGTTCTCAATGTGATTTCAGGACAGTGCTATAAAAGGGTATGTGAGATAGGCATTGCCCTTTCAGATTGTAAGGGCGGGGACCATGCTGGTATGCTGTGGACACTGTTCTGTGAGTGTAAAGGTTAGTATCTCTCTCATGATTCAGGCTGTGTTGTAGATTCACATTTCTCCATTCCTCTCTCCTGTTCCCTGTAGTAAGTGTGTATGCACAATGACACCTACATATATATATATATATATATATATATATATATATATATATATATATATATATATATATGTAAATATACATACATTTATATATGTACATTAACTGACATTATTACCTACAAGCTACCAACTAGCATGGCTGTTTCTGTTCACACACTACTATTATGGGAATCCACTAGTTTTGACAGTAATTCTAAATGACATGCTTTGTGTACTACACATCCTATATTCCCTTTACATTCATCCCTACTATTACATGTTATATTTATTTTAGCACACTGTTCTTGTATAAGAGTCATGGCTTAGTGGTAGGTCATACAGACTACTGTTTCCAAGGTCCTGGGTTTGGGACTGACAGTGGGATTTTATTTTGCTTTTGAACTGACTCCAGGACCTGTCAATCAGAGTGACTAAGGCACTTTTAAGCAGTTGTAACCGGGTTAGCGCTGGTTTGCGCGGAGCTCACGCATGCGCACTGGCATTTAGCTCCACGCACACACGCGCACACCTGCTTACAACCGCTTAACAGTGCTTACTCTGGTGCACACCCGCGCTATTTTCTTTGAAAGAAATGAAAATGGGGAGACAGGAAAGTGGTGAAAAATGGGTCACAAAGAGGGTAAGACAGTAGGGAAACAAGTTTGGGATTTGCAAGAGGGATGTAGGTAAGGCCCATAGCTGCCCATTTCTTCATCAGCAACAGCTGTACATATGTATGTAATTTGGTGTGACATTTTAAACCTTCCACCACTGAGAGAGGTGTCAGGGCAACAATAATACTTGTTGTACAGCCAATTGTCATTGATAGTTTCCATGTCCAGCAGACATGTATGCGGAATGGGCAGCTATGTATGGGGCGTAATTTTTTTGTGGGTACAGAGTGCCCTTTTTTTTTTTTCAGGTGAGAGTGGTATGTCAGGTGAAGGAAGTCGGTATAGCTGAGGAGGTAGGTTGGGTAGGTCAACAGACAAGACAAACAAGATGCATACAGGGGCGGTGTATGACATGTGTGGGGGGTTTACACAATTGACGGGGATGGAGGTTTGGATATCCAGAGCCCATGAGCCCACAGATGGCAACAGTGGAACTGATATCCCCACCCATGGGCAGTTGCCACTGTTCCTTCACTGCCCAGGACGGGGCTGTGCTGGGGGCTGTGTAGGCCGGGCAACAGGCATGCCTGTAAGTTGTGCCACCTGTGCCTCAAGCTGGCGTAGGGGCCCAAGAACAGAGTCCTGGATCTCCCTACACACCACAGTCCGGACACTATGGAGGGTGAGTGGTGGTTCTCCTCCGGCCACACTTACAGAGGGGGGACGAGCCCCATCCCCTGCAGCGCTTCCACCTGCAGGTGGCACAGGGCCACTGGAGGAGGGTCCAGACTGGGCACTAGTGCCAGGTGCACTCGCCAGCTGAGGTGGGAGAGGTGGGTCCGCTGGAACCCGCCTTCCCTGTCGTCCTATGTTTTGCATTATGTCATGACAGTTTGGGTTAGTGACATATAATACCATTCACAATTAGTTGTAACAGCATGCATTAGTATTCCCATTAACCAAACACCCAGATATTCACACCATTGAACAGCGAGCATAACACATGCATAATTTGAACAGCAATACACAGTCCAACAACATGCAGGGTTGATTGATGGCAACAGGCCATCAGGTTTGGATGTATGAACAGGGCAGATGCATCAACGGACATGCAAATATATATGACCCAACAGGACAAATGTCCAGGGGTGTTAATTGTGATTGCACATATCATTTTCACGTGGAATGGGTTATATGTGGTTATAGGGTGGGGTGAAGAAAATAATATTAACACCTTCGAATACCAATACATATGCTGTACTTTTCTAATAGCTGCACATATATACACACTACTGTTCTAACTACAGTTTCCTATATGATAACTACTTCAACTTGGTGATAGGACTGTTACTGCTACATCAATATACATTTTATTGTTCTTCATACACATTCATATCTAGCTTTGTTCAGCTACATCATCCTGCTACATTTGCTTTATATAGCTATAGACAAGTGTGGATGTTTGGTATATCAGACAATCATACTATCTGCATATTGCAGACTGAGAGCAACATATCCAGATTTTGGGATACACATTCCAGATGCAGCAACACTTTGAACAGATTTCGCTGTTTGGTTTTGATTCTCACATGCATTTCATTCTGTACTGACTGCAGTATACTTTATTCAGGGGTTATTACTACTGTATTGCTGGATTCATGACACTTTCTCACACTCTCTCACTTGTTTTCATTTTACTATTCAGGATGGTACTTACTTCTAGGCTTTATTGACATGTTTTACCTGTAGTTATTACAATCCTTTCCAGCAGTCTCACTTCTGTCATGTTTCAGTATTTCAACAGGGATATATTTCACACATGTGATTTGATCATCTTATGCAGCTGTACTTTTCAGCCTGCTGCAGGTTGTGTACTATTTTCTTACAGGTGGGGCATCTTTATTTCAGAATTTATTTCAGACATTTTCATTTTTCTGTTTGGATTACAGACTGCAACACACTTTTGTAATCGAGGAATACTTGCAAACACTTTTACACTGTTACTTGCACATTTTATTACTTAGTGACTACACTGCACTCTTTTGCTAACTGTCATACTTTTATATTTCTTTACAGTTACTGGGAGTGGATTACTGACCTGCCTGGTGGCGCAACCACACCAGCCTATCACCATAGGCTCTGCGGTTCGCAGAATGGACACCTGCAGCTGTAATATAAATGAAGTAATATTGGAATACACATCTCCATAATATCAGCTAGTTTAATTTCTACATACATAATTAAATGTAACTTACTCAGTAGTGGGGCGTTGGGCATTTGCTGGGCCTCCTGGATCCAAAGGTTCAATTGGTCCTGCTTGCATCTCTTCAGGTCCGCATGGTGGTGACGGACCTGCTCACCAGTCCTTGGAATCCCTGTGGCACTGGTGAGATCATGAGCCAACCAGTCCCACGCCTCAGCCCTATATGCTCCCCACAGGACCTGGCCCTGCATGAGTTGGGCCTCATGATTGTGGACTAGGAGCCAGACCATGTACCTGGACTCCTCAATGCCCCACCTCTGTGCTCGAAAGCAACTACCCTCACCTACTCCTGTCATTCTGGCTGCAAGTCAGTTCTACAATCGTTTATGCTATGTATTCCCACCTATGGGGCTTATATAGGCCGTTTTCCCACATATCTGTGATTGGCCATTTTGGAATTGTATCAACTTCACTAAACCTGCATTGTCATGCTCCAGTTTGTATTCATTCCTATATATTTGCTATTATTGCATTTATAGGTACTGCTGTCATGGCTTAGTGGTTCAGTACCTTGACTCTGGTGTATAGTATCCTAGGTTCGAACCTGGCCTTTATTTTTTATGACTGTCTAGACAAGCTGAGGGGTGTGTCTGTGTAAAGGCAGTTGTGATACGGCTTGCTCAACGTTGCCCGTCGGTTAGCTTGTTTGCGCGTTGCACAGCTCCGTGCAAACAGGGTACGCTGGTTTAAGCCTCATTTGGCTATCAGCACGCATATTACGCTCAGCTCAACTGGGGCACATAGTTTCAGCGTGTTAAACCACTGCTCAGCTATGGGCAGATGCACTCACCCTGTTAAACTGGAGCTCAGCTATGGGCACATCTGGCATTTTTTATTGTTTTGTTACCTCACATTTCTTCAATATAAATGGGCTATTTCATTACATTTTACATAAAATGTGATTTTATGTGTACATGTTTGTCAGGGACTTGTTTCATGCTTATTTTGCTAAAAATAAAAATTGGTGTTGTGGGGGCTCGAACCATGAATGCCTGCTCTTCAGCCAACATCTCTACCACTACGCTATTGCTTCTTGGCTTACTTTGCATATTTAGTTCTTATATGCTTTCCCACTGACTGCTAACTGTGGCTGCGCTACGGGCATGCCCGCACAAACGAGCGCACTCACGGGCAAACATCTTTACAATTTAAAAAAAAATTATGAGGTGTTCATTTGTACATTTTATGTTCGTAGTCTGTGGGGGCATGTGTTGTGTTGTGTTTATTCACATTTCCATGGACTCTGTCGTGGGTGTTTACTTTGGGCACTTTTACTCTTCTGGGGGCGATTCCGCTTACAGGGCTCGGCCTATGGACACGCCCCCTACTGTCCTACATGGACCGTGTTAGCCTTAGGTGTGATTCAGCATGCTCTCATGAATATGCAGAGCATGCTGACATCACTCCGTTTAACTGCAGCCTTCGTGTAAGAGTTATAACTCTTACACGGAGGCTTCGTGAATCCTGCCCAGTGTGTAATCACTAAGTGCAGTATTTACAAAGATAATTCGAATAATTGTACAACTAATCTGCAATGCTGAATATGACAGTACATTGTGGCATCTGTTTGTGTGCTGATTGAATTCTGTACATTGATACAAAGGTTTGTCTGTGAATAAAATGTTATGATACCCATCCTGTTTTCTGAAGGTGAAGTGTAGTGAGCATTGTAATCCATTGCTGTGGTTGCATATCTGCTGTGCACTAACATGTTTTACTGTTGATGTTCTCTATTGCTTTCAGTACTTACAACTATTTCAGCCAGTTTTTCAATTGCTTATTTCTCTTATAAAAAAAACAAACGTATTTGCTCGATGCTGTACTTAACACAAATGGGCTGCACGGCACAGCAGCACACAAATGGATTAGTGGAACACTGACATATCCAGTCAAATGCATTCAATAATTGTGCCCTGCACAGACCTGCTAAACTCTATTGTCCTTAGCTTAACAGCGAGAACTGTACAATGAATACTAAGATAGGGAATATGATGTAACTGATCCTGTGGTGCCAGGTGATACGTCTACGAGTGGAGTCTACATGGTCCTGTGTTCTAGTACAGGTTGTGCTGCCTTTGTTTTACTGTACTGACCTTGCAGTACATATCATTTAACTGCAACGTACACAAATGTTATTTTGAAATATTAATTGAATACAACCGGTTTCTATTTTTAGCTGTCTGGGACATGTCTGCTATCTGGACAGTTTAGTTGCACAGCTGAGTTGATCATAGCTTAAGCCATTTGCATGATGCTCCGCTTAGTGCAAACATGGGAAAAAGAAAAAAAATTATAAAATCCAAAGCAATAATAAAATATAACTAGCTCTGGTCCTTTTGCCCTGGCTTTGTCCAGATGTCTTGCTCTAAGAGGTTGAGAGGTCTTCATGACTTACAATTTGCACTGTTCCTTGGGGACCATAGCAGCAGGGCTGCATTCTGCAAACCTTGTTGCTCTAGTGATTTTCTAAGTTTGTAAGAGCACTATTTAAATGTGTCTCTATTTTTGTCCCTTCCCCCCAATTATTGATGGCTTTGTCCAGATGTCTTGTCCTAAGACGTTGAGAGGAATTGTCTGCATGATGTGATGTGTATTGCTCATTTGGGGTGGAGTGGACCTTCTCTGCTCTGCTTTACTCGGACACAATATCTACATTGATTTACTAGGTTCTGGTGCCAGCAGTACTATCACAAGCTGCAAAACCTCACTTAGGTGTGCCATGTATCATTAATATGCATTGCGTGCACCTGGGAGCTGATTGTGGCCCTGTACATGGATGCACTCTACACTGAGCCTACACAGAGTTTGTTGAATAGTGGGGATATGTTTCAATGTCTTATCATAGTGGTCATTTAAAGTTGCCCTTATCAAAACAGGAAATATCACAACGAAGAAGGAGAACTCAGAATTGTGAATGATAACTCTCACACCTTCAAGACACTGTTTCAATAATGACATGGGATTCAGGATTTCATAGTTATGATGCTGTTTTAATTCCACACAAAAGGACAGCATACTGAAAACACAGTTACCATCACAGCTTCATATTCAAGACTGAGCCAATAACTAGCTGCATTATGGCTACTTAGTGAAAGTACATTTATATACACATGCATGCACACACTTGGGTGTGTGCATATGTGTGTGTTTGTGTATTTGCTATAAAGCTGAAAGCTGAATTGCTGTCATTACATGCTCCCACCCCTACATAAGGAGAGAGAAGCTCTTTCTAAATTACTTTTATTGTATTTGCATTATGTTTGATATACATAATGTGCATTTCGGCTAGTAATAAAAAAAGCTTTTAGAAGAAGTCATTTAATTTATATTAGAAAAAAATCATTATAGCATTCTTAATATTATTAAGGTAAAAAGAATTAGTCACGTAACCAGCCAAAAGAACACCATTGCATTGTTTATTTTGCTCAAGCAGACACACTTCACACCTACAACTGTTCACTTATACTGGAAAATAACCATATTACAAGAAAAATGCCTAGCCCATGTCTCTTATAGTGTGTCCAGCTGGGCCAGTCTTGTTAGTATATGGCAGTCACCTCAGGTTTCCAGATACTATGGGTAGGGATATGATTCAGCATAGATTCAGAACTTTTGCCTTTATCCTTTTTTTTCCCTTTTCCACCTTTGTGACAATACAGTTGATGGAAATTGCATACTTTGGTTAGCTAAGGACCTTGTCATCATTGGTTTAAGCACCTGGGTATGATTCTTCGATATGTAGCTTTGTGGTTAAGACTCTTGAAGCAAGGCCTGGCTATGTCTCTGGTTACATCTCACAATGCACCATCATCTATTTGTAACATGTAGGATTGTGGTTCATTTGCATTTTGAACACCAGTTCCTATTTTCTCTCTTCCTTCCACTTTAGGCAAACTGGTTGGCCTGGTGAAAGGGCAGTTAGATTTTGGGTGGAATATTGCCTGTTATTAAAGTTTTTATAATTATCTTTTGCTTTATAGATTTGAAAAAATAGTCCTTGATCTCAATGTGGATCCCAACATAGGTAGAATAGACTTGATTAATTGATTTCCTAAACATGAGCTGTGCAAGACTTTCTCTACTAGTACAGTGCAAAGTAGCATGGAACTAGATATTAAGTTTGTGATGATTAGGCTGGTGAAGAATCTTCAAGAACTTTGTGAGGATCAGGTTGGTGAAGAATTTTCAAGATCTCTGTGAGGATCAGGTTGGTGAAGAATCTTTAAGAACTCTCTGAGGATCAGGTTGTTGAAGAATCTTTTAGGCAGTTTGGACTGTGCTTTCAGCAGCTGCTTAGGAATATGGGTAAGGCTTGATAATGTACATATGGAGTCATAACCCCTAGAAATCTGCTAATGCAAATTATATGTCATTAGCTGTGATTAAATGCAATTGGTATGCCACACCTGGTAAACATTGTCTTGAACTAATCAATGGTTTTCTCCATGGGGTGGTTTATGTATTATGCAGAAACAATGCATCAACATCATTTTTCAATATCCATGTTGATATTGGGCCATCATACTAACATTTTGGCTCTTTCATGACATTTATCCTTAATGTCCTTCATGTATTTGTTTAAGCACCTCAAGCTGTGAAGAGGATATGACAATTCTGTTCTGGTGTAGTAGCAAACCATAATTAAGACAACTGTACTCCGAAAGTATAGCATTTGAACAGCAGATGTTTATTGTGTGTCTAGTGGTAAGACCAACTGGACTGTACATAATTAAAGGCAGTCTGCAGCTCACTCTCATGCTTGCTAGCTTATTTTAGTCTTTAAGCCTCTTTGTACTTACTGGTACTTATGACATGGTGCTCTACAAATAAATGTAAATGTCTTCTTTGACTAATTAGGTATTGGATTTGATTTCTTGACAGCAAGTTGACCAATATCAGTTGATATTCAGATACATAGTTAACTCTAACATTGAAACATCCCTGCATCTTGGGGTGTTTCCTAAACTGTGGGAATTAATAAGTACAACTAGTTGTTTGAGGTCAGTTTGCTAATGTAATCTCTCTAGCCAAAGTAAATATCAGGAGAATTTCTCACATGCTCACACTCTTTTTTTCTATTAGTGATTACCTTTATTCTGCATCAGTTACCCTTAGGGAGCAAATAAGAAAGAGGTCTTATGATTTGTTCATGCATCTGGTGTAAAGTAGCATCAAAACATAACCAATGGCATCAGCACTCATGACTGTTGGTTTGGTGACTATATCTCTCAAGCTCTTGGCACAAGAAATCTGGATAAAGCTAATAAATGGGGGTAAAGACCCAAAATCAGGACCACATTTTAAATTATTGCTCTTATGAGCATAAAAAGTTTCTACAATAACATGCTTTGCATTAGCATGCATATTCTGAAGGATATGAAATCTGAAACTCAAATATCTGTCATTATTTAGTGTTTTCACTTCTCAAAGATTTGTCAGAAACCCACAAATTTTATGAGAAACAGACAAAAATGTGAGCAAAATCTAGACTTTATGTGAAAATATGGGGAGTTGAAAAGTATATTGGTGATAACAGAGTAGACTAGCACTGGAGCAGATATCAGAATGTGTTTAATATTGTTGAAGGCTTGGATTTGCACATTCCACCTATGACCTAGGAACATTTTTCACTAAGTCTGTCAGTGGACTTAGCACTGTAGACATATTTGGTACAAACTTCTTCAAGAAATGTATCATACCTACAGAATCTAATAGAGCTCATTTCTACAGGCTGGACCTTTTATCTGTGCTGTGGCTTTGACCATGCTTGAATTTGGTGTGATTCTATAAACACTTATGCTGTAAGCAAAATATTGGATTTCAGGCTTACCATGGCTGCTTTTGTCTCCATTTAGCTTCATACCTGCCTTTGTAATGGTATGCAGTGTTACTTACAATATTTTGTTACAGATATCTTTCTTATAAGCAAACTCTCATCCTTCATCCATAACAACAGCAACAGCAAAATGGTATACCTCTTTAACAAATTGCTCATTTCATCTTGAAATTTTTATGGTGCTAAAAATGATACTAGTGGCAATCTTTTGAAACAAGATCTTTAAATAAGAGTAACAAAGGTTGTTATCTTTTTACTATGTTTCTTTTAAGGTGTCTGCCAGAACCCACATGAAGTGTCTATTGTGGATAACACTCTGGCCCCAAGCAGCTTAGGTGCATTATCATCAAGGGTAGGTAGCATAGTTTTCAATTGTCCAGGTTTTTTCAGAATGTTCAGATTTTTGCCTCATATTTTTGGTTTGTTTCACATAAAATTAATGATTTTCTGGAAAACTGTTGAGGACTGATGACGTTAAATAATGACAGACATTTGACTTTCAGACTTCATATCATTCAGAAAATGCATGCTAACACAAATTCTATTATTCTTGTAACTTTCTATGTTTATAACAGCAACGTCTAAAGCATGTCAATATTTTGGGGCCTTTGTCTCACTATTATTTTAGGTTTTGTCCAGATTTTTTGCACTAAGAACTTGAAAGGTATGGTGGGTAAAGTGAATCTCTTACTCAAGATGGCATCAGTAAACATTTTTAAGCCATGCATTCTCACATTGCCACTCATTTTGATAATTAGTACCATTGTCACAAACTATTCAGACACCAAATGTCTGCATAAATTTCAGTTGTACCTCTATGTCAGACATTATTGGAAATGGTACTCTTTTGGGTATATGGTAATAGCATTTGGCTATCTTCCCTGAAACACAGATAAGCAGACCAGCTTCTCCAAACATGCCTACATTCATTCCTTTTACTCTGCCAATTATCCCTAACTTGAACACCACAGTTCTCCTGAGCAGATTATTCATATATGGACCTCCTGGCACAAACATCCAATACTCATAAATATACCCCTTCCACTCAGTCAATGGTATGATGCTTGTTAGCCTATGAGAAGTACATTTTTCCATCTCTACATCATGCAGCTGCTGCCATTTTGTGATGCTTTTGAAAGTACAATGTGATATTAAAATAGTATCAGTCCCAGTATTCATTTTAAAGCCAACTTTGCTTTCTTGTGTTGGCAGCTTGAATTGCAGAGTATTCATTAACTAAAGAAAATGCTTCTTGAACGCTTTCTTCACTTTTACTTTCAGTTACTACATCTTTTACAAGTTTAGCTTTACACATAATATTAAAACAGCTCATCATGTTAGAGTTCTTCTGCCATGTGACACACTCCTCTGACCAATTATGTTGAGTTACATTATATGGATTTGCCAAACTTGCATTCAGTCTAAGTACATGCTTATTTTGACCATAATCTTGCCATTTTGTTAAATTGACATTTTCTTTGCAGTTTTGCTTCACATACTTCATTGACTGTATTATATTAGCACTTTATCTCTTTACTAATTCAGCATCTATAACAATCTGAAGCTTCCAGTAAAAGCTGATGACTTATAAATGAACAATGAAGCAACTGCACAAAAGCAACTGGTCAAAAGTCAACCTGGAGAAATAATTAACTGTGATTGTTGCAGAATGGCAAGCCCCCTGTGTCCTGCATGTGAGTTTCAAGCCCCCTCCCCTCAGAATTTCTGTGTACCAACTCCACATTCATACAAATGTCAAGAAGGGAGAAATCTTCCAAAAGAAAGGAATCTCTGCTGGTGCACACCTAGAGAGTATATTGATAGTGACTTGCTATGGACAACAGTGACTGGGGAGTTTAACTTCACTGATTTTTGCTTGGTGAGTTGGATATTATAGACTCAATGGTGAACAGTGAGTGGGGAGCTCAGCTTCACTGATTTGTGCTTGGTGAATTGGATATCATAGACTCTATTGCAAACTGCAACTAGGGAGTTCATCTTAACTGATTTGTGCTTGGTGAGTTGGATATTATAGACTATTGCAAACATCAACTGGGGAGCTCAGCTTGACTGATTTGTGCTTGGTGAATTGGATATCATAGACTCTATTGCAAAGAGCAAGTGGGGAGCTCAGCTTGACTGATTTGTGCTTGGTGAGTTGGATATTATAGACTATTGCAAACAGCAACTGGGGAGCTCAGCTTGACTGATTTGTGCTTGGTGAATTGGATATCATAGACTATTGCAAACAGCAACTGGGGAGTTCAGCCTGACTTATTTGTGCTTGGTGAGTAGGATATTATAGACTATTGCAAACAGCAACTGTTGAGCTCAGCTTGACTTATTTGTGCTTGGTGAATTGGATATCATAGACTCTGTTTCAAACAGCAACTGGTGAGTTCAGCTTGACTGATTTGTGCTTGGCGATAAGATATCGTAGACTCTATTGCAAAAAGCAACTGGGGAGTTCAGCTTGACTGATTTGTGCTTTGTGAGTTGGATATTATAGACTATTGCAAACAGCAACTGGGGAGCTCAGCTTGACGGATTTGTGCTTGGTGAATTGGATATCATAGACTCTATTGCAAACAGCAACTGGGGAGTTCAGCTTGACTGATTTGTGCTTGGTGAGTTGGATATTATAAACTATTGCAAACAGCAACTGGGGAGCTCAGCTTGACTGATTTGTGCTTGGTGTGTTGGGTCTTAGAGACTCAGTGGCAAACACTGATTGGGGAGCTCACCTTCATTGAATTTTGTTTGACAAGTTTCAGCATATGGACCCTGTTCCTGATTCTTGATAAGAAGTAGAGAGCCAGTTTGGATTGCCTTTTCCAAACATAAATTCAAATCAATCTGTAACTATTTGGGCACTTCAGTAAAAGCCAGATCAATCAATTTTCTATGTCTAATTTATTCATGTTTTCTTTGGTTAAACCAATAATATTTAGACTGGTTTTATATGCACTGCTTTCTCTTAACTTGAACACATGCATGAAAACATGCACTTTCATGAATGACATTTCTTTCTGGTACAGAATATTAATTGGGCTTTGTTATGCCTGACACATAGGTACCACTCTGGTCCTCAGGACATGAGAATGAACTGTAAATGCCTTGCATTTCTTTGTCTATGGCTTAAATAAAGTATTTATCTGTATTTCTTCACTTTTCTTGTCAAGATTTGATGCTGTTTGAAACTGTGTGAACGTGTGAACCTCACTTCACACGATGACCAGGTAAATCCCTTCACAATGTTAAATAGATCTGGAGGGTTATTTTTTGCCATTTTTCAGTTAATCTGAGGTTATTTTAGCCATTTTGAATCTAAATCAGTAAAATTACTTTAGATTTTGCTACAATGGTAACTTTTTTTGCAAAAAAAGAGACATCTTAATTTATGACATAGGCAATCATACATTTATATAAATGAAAACAAGCCATACTGACATATTTTCAGTTACAAACATGCATCACTTATAATCTGTACAGTCATTGTTAGTCAAACATTACATAGCTCATTCAATCCCTGCCTTCCTTTAAACCTCATTGCTCCTAAGAATCATTATTCTGCATGTACTGTTTCTATAATTCACATTTTCTATGTAATTTGCTCCTACCATTTTCTAAAGATCCCACTTTCAGTTCTTTTATCTCTGTTACTACATTCATACTTATAGTATGCTTGGTTTAGACTTTGACTTCCATTTTCTAGTAACTGCTTTTTTGGCAGTCAACAGAATTAAACTCAACAAGGCCTTATTATTTCTAGGCAATTCCGATTTTGTATCATGGTTCAAAAAATAATAATTTTCTGAGTTATATCAATTTGCTCACCCAGTATTTTTCAAAGAGTAGTTTGGAGGGAATTTTTAAAGTCCTCCAACTCATTACACTCCCAAACATATGTTCTCAATTACCTCTTTCTTCCCTATCACACCTCTAGCAGTAAAAATATTTGGAATCTGATTGGGTTATAAATAAAAATACCTGTGCAAACACTTCCAAACAAATAACCTAAAATCATATAGACCGTGTTACATATTTTAGGGCCATACATATATCCTCACATTGTTCTTTGTGAATTGCTTATCCAGTCTCTCTTCCTAATCATTTATATCCTTCTATGATTGATTCCCTTATTTATCATGCAATATTGTATATGGCCTACTAATTAACCCTTTTTAACAGCAACTTCTGTTCTAGATTCTATTAAAAGCTCTACCAGTGGTGCTCTGTTGCTTAAGATCGCCCTATTTATTCTCCTTGCCTATATTCTGATATCAATCCATGATAGGGAAGGAAATATCTAGCCTGCAGTCCAAATTAATTTTTGGCATCTTCACATTCTATTTTCTTTCCCTCTCTAATTATTTTCTCCCAATACTTTGGTTCCTTTTCAAGTTTTCTCCAGGAAATTCCATCAGTCTCACCTATTCTCTTTACCCCTAATTATAGTCATCCCTATTGGCAGAATCTCCTTTCCCCATTTCTATACTGAGTAGTTCTTAAACTGCTTTCTGTTAATTTATGAATATAATATTGTGTATGGTTATTGTCATTCTCTATAAGGATATTAATTTAAAATCCTAGTGTCTTCTTATTTCTTGAGCTTCCCCCCTGTTTAATCATCAGTATCCCTTTCCACTTTGAATTATAGCTTTCTGCTTGTGCAATGTACAGGAGCCATAACTGTGTAGCTCGAAAATACCCCTTCAAATCAGGTAATCCCAAACCTTATTGTTCTATTGGAAGGATCAACTTATCCCAATTGACTCTTGTCCTCTTCCCCTCATAGATAAAATCCTTCAAGTCTTTATTAATTGTAATCCACAGCTTCGCCTCTCATTGATAAAAAAATATACCTGATCTGTGTATAAAACTAAAGGGACTAAAACATTTTCACTGCTTGTATCTTGCTTTCTATATCCATAAAACAGAGCTTCCAATTGTTCAAGTTTTTGTAATATCTTTTTTCTCTTCTCAGATATCCTTAGCTGCCATAGCAGAATCCTTTTAATCCATAGTCCTAAGTACTTCATTTTTAACATGTCCCCATAAATATGGGTATTGCTGAACCAATTTATATGTGAGTACATAATTTACAGCTATTGCCTATGTTTTATCTTTATTGATTTTGAATCCCAAAAAGACCTGAAACTGTCTCACAATGTTCTACAGCACGGAAATGTCCTTTTCTGGTTTTATCAGTTATCACAATGGTAAATGTTTAATAATATCTTACTCTGAGCTTTGTACATTGGTTCATAGGTTTAGTACTAAGAAAACAGCCCTTATGGGCCTTATTAAGCCTAGCCTATTTCCCATTTGGTGTCTTCAATTACCTATCCCAATTAGCATTTTGATTAACCTTATCTGTTCATGGACTTTATTTATTTTACCTATAGTGACATACCTGGGATCATACCACTGGTATTTTGAAAGGCTCCAGATATGGATTAAAAACATTTAGGTGCTGCTTATGTCCATTAGTAATATGGGGAAGCCCTGAGATAAATATTCCATTTCAGATCCATAGATCTGAGCTGTACTTGAATTTGCACAGCGATGAGCTTTGTTTCACATAAATAGAAAGAATGTTCCAGATCAATTATATCCTCTGCAAGATATACATGCCCCCCCTCCCAAAAAAAAATCATTCTGTTGATATTGCAGAAATGTTTCACATCCCTGGACTGAGTATTTCTGATGCTGTTTGACTAGCTGATGTGTAGTAGGTCCATCACTGTTGGGCCAGGGGATGCCTTGTATGCTAGACATAGGTCACCTGTTAGCAATCTGTAGGAGCTGAGTAAAGAGACAGAGCTTTAACGTGGTCTATATAGGGTAAATTATTTAAGCTTTATAGCCTTTTTGTAAGGTATTTCTGTTGTCATTCCAGCTGTTGAATGTGTCTGGTCAGATATATAGCAAATGGGACACTATACTCAATAATTGGCCTTATCAGGGCTGAGTAAAGGAAGAAATAACATTACAGGAACTCAAAGCAATACCTTTGTTAATGTGATACACATTATAGAATGACTTTTTCACCACAGTGGGACACATGCTGGACAAAGGATAGATTGATGGCCACATATGTTCCCAAATCCAAAACTACTGTGACAACTCTTAGGTGCATATTATCAATGTAGTAGTTCCACAGGGTAGGCGACCTTCCAAAGGATGTGACAATGCACTTTTTGACATTTAGCTTTAAACCATGATTCTGGCACCAGCTATTTGTTTGTAACAAGCCTTCCTGCAGGATTAAGTAATTTGGGGATGCAAACTTAGTCAATGCAAACTTGGGGCCGCAATCTTAGTCATCCACCTTCTGTACTGGATTTAACATTTAAGAAGAAAATGCCAAACAGGAGAGGTCCCAGTATTGAAGAGAATGGGACTCTACTGGTGAATGGTCTTTTAGTGGAAGTAGATTACCTTGTTTTGATCTTCTGCATTCTATTTGCACACTAGTCAGAGATCCAGAAGGTGACATAGGGTTTAATTCCTTTTTTATTAAGCTTTTCTGCTATGTTTGAGTGGAGGATAGTGTCAGAAACCTTGGCCAAGTAGAGATAGGCACTGTGTACTTTTTTATCTTAATCCATTACTTTGGTGATTTAAAAAAGTGGACCTACCTTTGATGTATCCAAACTGAGATGGGTCCAGTTTTTCGTTTCTCCATATGCACTTATTGATTAACTCCACAATAATTCTTTCCATGGCTTTGCTTATAATGCTGGACGGACTTATGGGCCTATAATTTCCTGGATTTGTGGAAGATCCTCTCTTATGCAGGAGAACAACTGCTGCTGTTCTCCTTTCATGTTGTACAGAACCTGTTTGGAGGTAAAGGTTACAGATTGTTCTTAGGGGGTGTGGCTAAATCTTGCTTAATCTTGTTCGATATGCATCTGGGGATATTGTCAGGACCCATTAATGCAGTATTTTTTTTAGTTTTGATAGTGCTTTTAGGACCTGGTCTTGTGTGATAAGTGTGTGTGTGGGGGCATTTCTGAGCTAAATTTTTCAGCAAGTAGATTTGCTATATGTTCGGCTTTGGTAAAGGTAACATTGTTCACAACCAACTCAACACATTGCTGTGTTCTTTTCCTGATATTGGGAACATAACTAAAAAAAAAAATCTTGGAATTTTCTTTAGCTTGGGTGGTTATTTTCATCTCAGATTTGGCATTAGTGACTTTAACTAAGCACCTGAGTTATTTGTTTGATTTTAATGATGAGAGCTCTATCGTTTTTGATGCTACTCGTCTTATTTTTGCAAAAAATTGGTTCCTTTTTTATATAGCTTGTTGATTTTAAAGATCTGTCAGAGGAGGCTCTTTCTGGGGTTTACTCTGTGCTTGTTTATGCAGGGAATAGTTGCATTGATGCAGCTGTTCGCATGCTGGTACAGTTTGGTGGTGTAATATTCCACATATACAGCATAGTTTTTTGAGTATGGTGGGTATTTAACACTTGCCAGTGAATCAATTAGGAGTTAATAGTTTGTTTTTGAAAAGTTTCTAATAGTGCTATGGACAGAGGAGACCTATGGTTTCAATTTTATTTAGAAGAGAAACACTTTATTTTCAGACCTAACAAGGGATGGTGATACACTAGGGATGGGGTAGGATGCACCCATATTAGTAAGGACAAGGTCCAATTTTTTGTTACCCCTAGTGGGTATTCTAACTGTTCCAGGGTATTTGCATTAACATTTGTGGAGGTATAGGTTTCCCAGTCTATAGTTGGAGAGTTAAAATCACATAGGAAAATGGTATTGAGTTTAATACTGGGTGATACTAGTTCCTTTAGATAGGCATCGTGGCTTTCTTGTGTCATAGATGGAGTTCTGTAGCTAGCTAATATATGGTGGGGAACCTTTGCAATACCTCCTCAGCTATTTAACACATTGCCTAGCTCTGAATAGTGTTTTTGTTTTATAGTCTGGATATATTTAGTATAAAAATATTCACATTGGATGCACACAGTGTCATACCTTCAACTTTGACATCGGTAATGCCACTAGTTTTAGGATTTTATGGTTATGGGATCTACCTTATTTTGTAGAAGTGCCATAATATTGAATCCCATTTTGTCGATGCTGAAAATATCAAAGCCCACCTCATCGAAGTACCAGAGTTACGAAGATCTTCCCAGGGTAAGTAATCTGCTGTGCGAGATCGTGAACATCACCCTTTTCCCAACTGCAGTGCAATATTAGAGTTGGTATTTAGTGGGGGATGGGGAACACAGCTCCCCACCTGGATAGGTTAGGGATGGCGCAGTATGGGTTTTCTTTCTTTTTGTGTAAGTAGCTACTTACTCTGGGAAGATCTTCGTACTTCCAGTCCTTTGATGAAGTGGGCTTTGATATTTTCAGCGTAGACAAAATGTGATTTGATATTATGGCACTTCGACAAAATAAAGTAAAACTGGTTAAGATATAGCTTGAATCGCACACAGAATGACAGTCTGCTGAAGACACTTACATAGCTTCCTCTTCAGGTGTGAGCCAAGATAAACATTGCCTAAGTTAAAGCCAGGTATAATTAAAATATTCTCCATGTCAGACTATTTCAAAGCTGGCAAAGTAGGTGAAAGAACAAAAGAGTGAAACATGAATGCTCTGTATAGTAAAATGTTCAGGCAATCCTACTTTACAACTCTGACATCAAGAATGAAACCAACATTTCCTTTATGATAATTATATTTTGTTGAAGGAAATCAGCCAGCTCACTGCAGAAAACAAAATTCTGTTTGCACCCCCCACACTTCAACCAGCTTCTCCACCACCTCCCTAGAAACTGTACAGCTAACATTCTATCAGCTACAAAGAAGGAAGGAAGAGCTTTCTCTGAAAAGCTTAAATTTGTGGTGATAAGTTACCTTGGCATTAATCAGATAACAAAATAAAGTCAACCATCCCCACTCTTAAGAAACAAATTACTCAGTGCAGACTGGATATTGTCACTTGTAATCAAAGATTAGTTTGAACAACAACAAAACAAAAAGGGTCTGAAAGAGACAAATTTGACCAGACTAGTATAAATTTCACTACATTTTGCCAGATAAATGGAGGCATCACTCTCAGAGGATTTAGAAAGCATTAAATAAACAAATGAATTAACAGCTGCTGACTCCAAGATATTAGATTTTTTGTTACAACTTAACAACATAAAGACTAATTACTAGCATGTGGCTAACCACCTGACAGTGTGAACATTGGTTCTAGATGACTGTCACTGTTGAAGTGACATCCCAGCCCCTTGGGAAAAATAGGAAAAGGGGTTTATGGGTGTGTGACATCCCTGCTCTAGGTCAGTAATCAAGGAGCCTTAATCCTTACCACTGACACTGGAGAGGGACATTCACATGGAATAAAAAATAGATATACACATTATTTCCAGATGCAGCTCTCTGCACCAAGCACAATTTCTCTTAAGAGCACACAGGGAATGCACTGAGTCCAGGGGCTGGGTTTCCCTCTCTCTCTCCAGGACCCCAGTAAGACTCCCCACTGGCACACCTATAGAGTTCAGTCCTCAGACGAGCACTCCAAGCCTAGTCCTCCATCACCCTCTCTGTGAAACCAGTGCTCTGTATCCATGCTCAAAGTAGCTGACACAAATACTCTTTGAGATTTGCTTTACACACACACGCACACACACACACACACACACACACACACACACACACACACACACACACACACACACACACACACACACACACACACACACACACACACACACACACACCACACACACACACACACACACACACACACACACACACACACACACACACACACACACACACACACACACCAGGGAAAGGCTGCCACAGGTTCACCAGTTATGTCACTCTGCACAGACTATAAATTAGGTACTGTCTCCAGAACCCTCCAAAACCAGCAACACTAAGGTTCTTACAAGGGTACCCAATTAGACTGAGTAAAATTAATACAAATACAAATGGTAGTGTTTGACCAATGCAGCAAGGCTTTCAGTAGTAGCCACAGTATCACCAAATAAATATAAGTACTCTCAAAGATTAAAATATTCTCTAAAAGAACTGCCACAATGAAAGGTTTAAATATATTTGAAATACTAAATTTCTATTTACAATAAATACAAAATCACAGAAAATATTAAAAATAACACAGATGGATAGAGTCACACAGATACAGGAAAATATTACTTAACTAATCTCGTTATATTTCACTAACCAATCTCACTATATTTCCCTGACTGATCTAAAGAATTACTATTCCTTGGTTACTTACTAAAGTAAGGCAAAATGAAGGAGGTGAGTGATCCTTCTTTGTCAGGTTTCAAAAACAGACTGCCCTGAGACTTTTGTGTCATCTAGTATTAAAACATCATTTCAGTGCTGGATTACAGAATAACATCACATACATCTGGTCATCTGAACCAGAAGTTATCACATATGTATTACTATGCACACAAAATTAGCTTTGCTGAGATGTGTTGTAACATCTGGAAGCTATAAAACCTTCCCAAAACTTCTACCTTTCCAGGGTAGCAAATAGTTCACCTCAAAGGACAATACAGTCAGATTCCTAGTTCTGTTTTTTACAGACATTTCATCCTGCTTGGAATCAGAACTGTAAGATACACTCTTTATTTCCTAAATCAGGTAATTTAATTTAATTTAATTTAATTTCAGACTTTTTCAAAGTTAGATGGACAGAGATTAACCTGTTCTCTTCCAGTATCCTCTGTTACAATATATTCATTTCAGCAGTGACAATATAGTCCAACATACAGGTGTATTTCTTTTCTGTCCAGCATGACCCACTACTGGTACATTTTTAACACAAGCAGTTTTATAAATACATTTTCAACACAAGCATCTGTACAAATCAGTTTGTTATACACATTACATATAATTCTTTATAAAACTCAATCTAGCTATGCTGGCATATGTTGCACATTCACCGCCCTACTTCTCCTCGCATAACTGGCAATACCTCATGTCATCACAGGGTGGATGGATGGATGGATGGATATGGTAAATCATTAAGAAAACTTGCATAAAATGATGAACAGAAGCATCTTGAATTAAAAGACTGAGGTTTTCAAAACAATAAATATATATTAATTTCCCCATAACAAGGGTATTTTATTAGAAAACAATGGAAAAGAAAAATAAGATTCTTTTGCCCAACACTAGATATTTAGGGAGCCTAATACTATAAGAGTTTTTTTTCCTCTGCTTCAAATCACATCATTGTCAGAAAGAGAGATTATGGATAGACACGCCAAGATAGAGAAAAAAGGTGTCCTTTACTTCAACTGTTGTTACTGCCATCTTCAAAGATTAGTGCATTGAATACTTCCTGACACAGTGAACATGTATAATGTGCAAATATCAAACAGATGCATGGAATAGATTTCCTCCCCATTGCAGCTGTGCAGCACTTTGCTTCAGTGAGAAGATCAGTGCATGCCATATATGTGGTCTGGGATTCATTTGTGAGCTTTTGTCACTGTGTGGAGCATGGAAGCAGGTTCTCTTCACGTCTATTTGGAGTTTTTTGGATACCTCTAGCTTCCAAAAACATGTTGATTGATTGACTATGCTAAATTGGTTATGTCTCTCAGTGTCTGTCCCTTTATCATAGGGTTAGCAAACATTAGTAAGGATGGTTATGGGGTCAAAACTACACTTTTACTGCCTGATAAATCATGGATGATAATTCTAATGCTAACCCTGCCTCTAAACCCATCCCTGCATCTTGCCTTATAAAAACCTTTTTGTAGCATTACCACTATCCAAGACAGTGATAGACATGCTCTGAAATGCACATGCACAATACTAACTGCATCCCCTTCCAATGTCCTTACTCTAACCCTAACCAGGTAAATCTTGCACATATTAGCAACCATTAGAAACAGCAACACATATCTATTCCTTTCAGTAGCACTTACTCAAACCCTAACCTGCAAACACTTTCTTATAAACAGCCTCACCCATACCTCTCAACTTCTTAGCACAACAAATCTGAAGAATGCCTAGAATATGGGGGTTGGGGGGGTGAAAAAAAGGGCCAGATTTTAAATGTTGCTCTTATAAACTTCAAATGTTGCTAGAATGACTGGTTTTGCATTTGCATGCATTTTCTGAAGGATGTAAATTCAAAATCTCAAATGTGTGTCACTATTTAGTGACTTCAACCCTCAGCGATTTGCCAGAAAAACACAAATGTTATGAGAAACAGACCAAAAATATGAGGCAAAAATCTGGACATTCTGTGAAAATCTAGACAGTTGAGAAGTATGGTCCCACCCCCTAATTAATTTTGGAATGTCCAAAACTTTCAGAATTAGACCCATAAAACACACTTGCAATCCACAATTGAACATCTTAGTTCTGAGACCATCACCACAAATACAAAACTCCACTCACTCAACACTATAATTGACAAAATTTACACATACAGTATTAAAACATTTACACATTTCATACACAAGCACATTCATGGGCAACATAGTTGCTGGCTGAGCCTCCTTGAAATCAGAGAAAAAGAACCATAAACTTTAACCATACTTTGTTGAGACTTTAAAGTAAGCAAGCACTTAGAACTTGTTCAGACAAATTATATTTTATTCTATTGAAAAATAAAAGATAATAATCTGATGAGTGCTTTCACTCTTAATCAAGCCTCATTGGATTTAATCAAGCCTCATCAGATTTGATGCCAGTTTACATAACATGCAGTGTTTAAATGCTTTAGTACATAGTCAATTGTCAATTCACTTAAACTGGAGCCATAAATGTATGCCACAGACTGCTTGGCCAAGCTCTACTAGAAGGTTTCATTTTTCATATCTGTTTGCATATCAACTTCTATTAGTAGTTATTAGGTAATAGTTTATGTGGTGCATTCTTATCGTATGTGGCTAGTGCCTAATTGATACAAACACTTTATATAACTGTTGTCACTAGCCATGCATGGCCATTATTACATCTACTTCGTCTCATCTATGATGTGATGAGTTAATGCTATTTGCCTCATTTAAAATGAAAAAGTACCAACAAATATGTGGCAACAGTAAATTTCTACTCCTTAAGTATTATATTTTTGTAATCATTATTGTAGCTATTCAGGACAAGGTTGGAAACTATCCAGCTAACTGATTGGTTAGTAGCACCTACCTTGTATCCATTATGTCAGGTAATGTACCACCCTTTCCATGACAGAATGAATATAACTATTTAGTGATACATCAATTACATGTGAGTGCCAAGTGACTTGAAATGAATATGCATGGGCTAGGTCTAAGGTAAACTATAGCATTCTATGACAGTGAACCTAACAGGCAACATAAGGGATACAACATAGGTGTACCAAGAACCTGGGTTTGCAGCACACCCCCAGCATACTCCTGAATAGCTGTGATTATGATTACAACATTATAAAACTAAAGGATTAAAATCTGTCTGGTTGTCACATCTATGCTTTCACCTGTTGCCTATTTTAAATAAGGCAAATAACATCAACTTATCACATCATAGATAAGATGAAGTAGCAATGGATATGGTAACCATTACAGATTTCTGGACCCACATAAGCAAGTCCCAAAACGCACATGAGGGAGTCTCAAAATATAGAGACTAAATGGCTTAAAAACAGACTCATGCATACCACCAAGTCTGAGAAGGACATTTCTTGTAATATTCCCTTTTCTTTGGGGTATGGTAAACTCAGAGTTGGTGCATATAAGTTCACAGGGGGGGGGGCTTGCTGCCTGCAAAAATACATTTAAGAAAGAAGGGCAGTGCTGCGTTTCCCACTTCTCCCACAGTTTTAGTATTTTTTTCAGTCTGTTCTCACTCTGCATTACCAGTAACAACATTTCAATAGGGGGGCAATGGATGTACATAAACAGTGACAACAGCTATATAAAGTGTTTGTATCAATTAGGAACTAGCTACATAAGGTAGGAATTCAACACATTATATATTCCCTATTAGCTCCAAATAAAAATATAAATATGCAGATCAGGTATGAAAGATGAGACCTATCCTATTGTATCTTGGTCAAGCAGCCTGTGGCATACATTTATGTATGCCTGTCTGTTTATTTTAACTGTGGAGCTTTTCTCGCCGGGCCTCTGCTGAAAATGGACCTATGTCCAGTCAGACACTCCCGGTCAACAAATGTAAATAAATAAATAAATAAATAAATAAATAAATACAAATTGCAGCTCAAGTAAACTGACAATCGACCATATAAATACTGCACATTATTTAAACTGGAGTTAGACCTGATAAAGCTTAGTTAAGGTCAAAAGCACTCATGTTAATTAAACAGTAGAGAGTCAATTATCCAAACTAATTGGGACCTAGTGTAGTTCAGATAAACAAACTCTTCAGATAAAAATATAACTGAACTGGATAAAAAAAGTCTTAAATCTTGTTTTTTTCTGCACACAGGAATATACTGTTCAACCATTCAGTGATTCCATTGGACAATAAAGAACAATTTTCACACACGAGCTGGCTAAAAGCTCAAAAACATTTTCAAACAAATATGTAAAATAGGATCATAGGCTCATAAGATCATAGGATAATAGGAAGTTACTAGGCTATTGGTCCTGAAATCCTTATAAGTCTAGCCAAGAGTTTAGCCCATGTATTGACAAATCAGCACCCAATGCCACTGTCCAGCAGGGACATGGGTGGAATCCCAGGGAAGTGTTTTCTATTTCCCATCCAGTTATCCAGGTTGCACTTAAAAAGGGGTAAAGAGGTACTCTGCTTGACATGGAAAGGGAATCTATTCTACAGAAAAAGGGGAGTATCTGGGACACAAATCTGTCCCACCAACAAGTCCTATTAATGTCACCGACCAGGTTGAGGCCAGGTGTGTGGGTTTCTCGAGGGGAGCTTGACTTGCAGATATGCAGCAGTCCCATCAAGGTGGGGTCCAAGATTGCTTTGTATGCCAGAGAGAGGTCACCTCTGAGGAGTCTGTATGAAATAGAGTAGAGGGATAAGGCTTTTAGCCAATCTGTATATTGTAGATTTTTGAGGCCCTGAATTCTCCTGGTGAGGAACCTCTGTGGTTTCTCCAGCTGCTGCATGTGCTTTGCGAGGTACATATCAAATGGAGCATTGTGCTCAATAATGGGCCTTATAAGGGAAGAATACAGGGATGTTATGACCTCCTTGTCCCTGGATGAGATACCCTTACTTATGAGGTAGGCCATGTAGAAAGCTTTCCATACAGTATAAGCAACATGGTAGTCAAAAGTCAGGTTGCTATCAATCTGGGTGCCCAACTCCCTCGCAATGGACTGCGTGCTTAGAACATTGTTATTAATGTGATAATTTGTGGGGACATCACTCTCCCCAAAGGTGATGATGATGATTTTTTTTTTGTATTTAGCTTGAGGCCATGTTTCTGGCACCAGTTATTTGTTTGGGTGAGACTCTCTTGGGGGATGTCCACATCACTAGGGGAATTGATGACAGCCATAGCTCACTGGTTTTGGCCTGCACCTCAGAAAAGTATATCCCAAATAACAGAGGCCCCAAGACCAAACCCTGGGATATGCCACTCAATGCGGTTCTACTGCTTGAGGTGGTTCCCCTATTTTGACTAGGTGGGCTCTATCAGTGAGTCAAGTTGGCTACCCATCTGGTAACATTTGGAGTGATGCCTAGTTAAGAGAGTTTATCTATTATGCCCGAGTGGGGAATAGTGTCGAACGCTTTGGCCAGGTCAAAGCAGGTGGTGTACACTGCCTTCCCCTCATCCAAGGCTTTGGTGACTGTCTCAAAAAAGTCGACCAAATTTAACAGACATGACCTCCCCTTGATGAAGCCAAACTGTGTGGGATCAAGTGTTTGGAGGTTGCCAATGTCCTTGTTAATGAGGTCCATGACAATCCATTCCATGGCCTTGCATATTAGGCTAGTTAGGCTGATAGGTCTATAATTTCCCAGATCGGTGGACACTCCACCTTTGTGTTACGGGATGACAGTGGCTGTCCTCCACTCAGCTGGGACAAAGCCAGTACTCAGTCTTTAGTTGAATAGGGCACCTAATGGTGCTGCAAGTTCCTGCCTAAGTTCATGTTGGATGCAGCCTGGGATGTTATCGGGTCCCATAGAGGCTGTATTTTTTGCCTTTGAGAGAGCAGTGATGACCTGATCCCTAGATATAAGGGGAAGGGGGCAGGTACTGGAAATGTCCTGATTTACTGATGGGGGGACAGAGGGGTGAAATTTTCACTGAATCTGTCAGCCAGCAATTTTGCTATATCTATGGAATTTGTATATGTGGTGTCCTTGATCACCAGTTCTGAACAAATCTGGGTGCTTTGTTTGAGATTACAGACAAATGTGAAGAAGGCCTTATGATTGTCTCAAGTAGATGTAGCCAATTTGGACTTGAACTTTGTTTTACAGGATTTCACTAGTGCTTTTATTTGCTTGTTTAGGCTAAGGAGTGATTGCTTCCAATTGGGGAGTGATTGCTTCCAATTGGGCACCTGCTCCTTCTTGATCCTGGACAACAATTTTTTTCTTTTGTTATAGAGTTTATGTATTGCAGATGTCCACCAGAAAGGTTTACTCTTCCTTACGGAGGATGATTTAGTTCTGTCAGGTATTCCTGATTCCATGCATCTATATAAATGTTCGCATAGTAATTTGGTATAGGTTTGGATACAGGTGCCAGTTCCTAGAGAGGGAGAGGGGGCTGTGAAGCTGTTTACACCATCCCTCAGGAAGCTGTAATCAGTTTTGGAGAAGTGTTTTCGTTTGACCCGAGCTAGAGGGGGGGTCGGGTGAGATGGTGACTTGGAACATGACCACTTTATGGTTAGATCTTACAAAGGAGGATGATACTGCAGGGATGTTGCAATGGTTAATCATGTTGGTTTAATACCAGGTCCAAGATATTATCACCTCTTGTGGGGGTGTCAACTAGCTGTTCCAAAGCACTTGTATGCTTACATATTCAAACATTATGATATTTCCTATCCAAAAACTTTGGAAGGCTGGTTCGGATAATTGACATTTCAGATAATCAACGTTCAGATAAATGACTCTCTACTGTATTCTATTTTTCAATAAAGAAATATCAATTTCTAAACAATTTGTATATATATATATACACACACACATATATATATATATATATATGTGTGTGTGTGTGTGTGTGTGTGTGTGTGTGTGTGTGTGTGTGTGTGTGTGTGTGTGTGTGTGTGTGTGTGTGTGTGTATGTGTATTCATATGTATATGTACATGCATATACATATGCACGATTAGTATAATTTATAGACAGATAAATATAGATACAGATACAGATATAGATATAGATATAGATATAGATATAGATATAGATATAGATATAGATATAGATATAGATATGGATAAAGATATACGTATAGATAGAGATATAGATATAGATATATAGATATAGATATAGAGATAGATATAGATATAGATATGGGTTCTATTCATTTAGGTGAATGATTTTCCAGTATCAGAATTGGTCAAATGCATGTTTTGTCAAGTTACTGAAAAGCTGAACTGTGCATTTCCATGTAGTGGGTAGTAATGCTGAAGCTGTCATTAGTAATGAAAGTGTCAGTCTTGTAGCTGAGTGCATATGTGTGTGTGTGTGTGTGTGTGTGTGTGTGTGTGTGTGTGTGTGTGTGTGTGCGTGTGTGTGTGTGTGTGTGTGTGTGTGTGTGTGTGTGTGTGTGTGTGTGTGTGTGTGTGTGTGTGTGTGTGTGTGTGTGTGTGTGTCTGCATGTTTGTCTGTGCTGATCTGTGGTTAGGGCAGGGGTAGGATTAGAGCTGGAGTTAAAATTAGCACACATGACATAGATACACACATACATACAGAACACTTCTCAACCTCTTTGCAGAAGCAATCTGGACAAAGACAAAATTAATGAGAGGGCAAAGACCCAGAAATTTGGAAATTTTTAAAATATTCCTCTCATAAACTTAAAAAGTTGCTTGAATAAAAGGTTTTGTGCTCACTTGCATTTTCTGACAGATATGAAATCTGAAACTCAAATGACTATTGTATTATGACTTCAAGCCTCAATGTTTTTGAGAAAATACAAAACTTTTATGAGGAAATGACCCAAAACATGAAGCAAAAATCTGGACATTCTACAAAAATCTTGACAGTTGGGAGGTATGACACACATGCGTACACACCACACAGCACACACTATAAACCACACAGACACACACATGTATATGCATGGGAGTACTTATGATAATTAAGACAATAAAAAAGTTGACAGCAATAATGTCATTCACAAAAGATATTGTGGAGGATAAACTAAAGCCTTTGCTGTTGAGAGCCCCTTCTGATCTCAGAGATACTCAGCATTTTCTTTCTAATTTGTTTAATTCAGTTGATGTATTAGATTTTTCAGATGTTATGTTAGTTACTTTGGACATTAAAACTTTGCTTACAGTGATTCCTAATTCTGAAGGTGTTGATTCCATCAGGATGTTTTTGGCTCACTATAGTGGCTATAGTCATAGTTTAATTACTTTAATATGTACACTGCTAGATTTAATTTTGAGTAATAATATATTTTTGTTTGAAGATCAATATTACTTGCAGAAACTAGGAGTGGCCATGGGCACCCCTTGCGCCAACAGTTATGCCAATTTGGTGTTGGCGCAATGGGAAGATGACCATATTGTTAATACCAAGCCTTTCAATAAGTTTACTAAACATTATGTGAGATTTGTAGATGATGTTTTTGTGTTACGGGCAGGTGAAGTTGCTAAACTCCTTGAATTTGTTTCCAATTTAGAAGTTACTTCCGTGTTTTTGAAGTTTACTGTGAATTATTCATTGACCACCATTGATTTTCTTAATGTTACTTTGTACAAGAATGCACAAGGTGGTTTGGAAACAAAGCTTTGCAAGAAATCCTGTTTGAAAAACAGTGTATGGCATCATTCCAGTATGCACCCTTCCCATATTTTTCCAAATATAGTTAAGGGCCATTCTTTAAGGGTTTCTCATCTTTGTACAAATGATGTCAAGATAAGTGAGACAATAGGAAATCTTTGTAAGGGGTTTTTGAACAGAGGCTACCAGAGAGAACAGGTAGATCATATACACTCTGAAGTAGCTCTACAGAGGAAAAACAGGGGGGGCTCTGTACTTTTCTAATGTTTATCGACATGTTCAATCCAATCACTCCAAGTATCGGGTCAGTAGACCTAATTTACTTCTCACCTTTTCCAGCAATATACAACAATTTTGGCCCATTTTGCAAGCTGACAGCAAAGTAGGGAATATTGCTGGTGAGCGTCCTAGTTTTATTTTCAGGAATAGTATGAATATGAAAAGGTTATTATGTTATGGGCCTAAAAAGTTTGTCTCTGAGCCAGCAATGAGAAGGGGCACTTTTCCATGTAATAATTGCAAAGCCTGTTCTTCCATTGCCTAGATGCTCAATTTACTCATCCAGTGATGACATGTTTTTTTTTACTTAGGTTTATGGTGACTTGTAGGAGTAATTACTTAGTCTATTTAGCAACATGTTGCACATGTAAATGTTTTTATGTGGGAAAGACTACATGCCAGCTAACAGAATGCATATTAGAGCATCTAGGTAATATTCGTAATAAAACTCTCACCAGTGCCCTAGCAAATCATGCAAATTTGTCAGGACATAATGTCTTTTTATTTTAGGGTTTTACAACTAATTCCACCTAGTAACAGAAGGGGTGATATTAACAATCAAGTGGAGATCCTTGAAGTTAAATGAATTGTATCCTTACAAACACATAAGTTTCCAGATTTAAACTCTGGTATTCCTCTTAGACCTGCCTTAAATAGGAGGCAGTGACTTTTGTTTAATTTATATAATTATTTTATTGACAACAATTGCTGATTGGTTATAATTTCTTTTATATTCAATGTGTTTTGTGTTGATATTATTCTTCTACTTGGGTCTGATGAAGCAGTAACCCCGCAAAAGCACTAATCCTTGTCAGTAAACTGTTTTATTATATACATTTTTGGTGGCTGTGTTGGTGTGCTCACATTTTCCCCGGGATTCATGAAGCTTGCGACAGGTGCAGGCGTAGCGTAGGTGGAATAACGCCAAATATGGCCGTCGAGCGATTCAGGTACGATCCAATACCACGTGCACTACCGGCATACACCAGAACTGCGCAGCCCTCGGCATATGTATGCAAATCACCCCATGCACAGTGTCGCGCCATGCAAATGAAGGCAGATAGTGGTTCATGAAGTGGTGCAGGTGTAGCGTAAGCCCACAGAAATGTAAACCAAAAAACACAGTTTACATTTTCCCAAACAGAACATCAGAGCTTTGGAAGCGGACCAGACTCATGTATTACACAGTTAACATATGCCAATGGCTAAATACACAGCCAATGGCATAAGAAAAGATGCACAACACCTAAAAAACAACATTTAATGTCATGTCCACAGTAACGCACAGTACAACAGCAGGGCATGTGTGCGCAAACTGGAACATAAAGAAAATATATAAAAATGTCATAAAATCACAATGTAATACAAATCAGGTTTACACCATAATGCACAATGGTAGGCATGGAACACCACAACCAAGGTGCAAGGGTTGCTAAGGGCCTGCGACAGTGTTCGGCGTGGTAACTATGAATTAGTAGTGAATGCCATGCAAATGCGGCAGATAATACTGAATCGCAAATGTCCCACCGGATGAAGGTTGAACCATACGGCGCAGAGCTATAATACCGAGGAGTGGCTCAGAGGAGATACATGACATCAGCAGAGGGGTGTGTCACCATAGCAGCAAGCACATTGGAGCAATGCAAACTGGCTTGGCTGTTGATAAGCAAAGCTGCAGGACAGGGGTGGGGAGGAAGGTATAGAATCGTTTAGCTGAGAGCACACATGGTGCCCAAAAGCGCATGTGCACGGGGATGAAAACGTGCCCGAAACCCAGTAAGCGGATGCACATGGCGCGAACAATAGCACAAACAGGAAGGTCAGGGGAAGAAAAGAAGGAAATGCTGAAGTAGGGTAATTGGCGTACTAATGAGCAATCAACACCAATCAACTCACGGCGGCCAATCGACAACAGCTGTCAAGTCTGCGTGCAGAAACCTGCAAAACAGGATAGGGGAGGCATCGGAATGCAAAGAAAGGAGGGGAGGCATTGGATTGCAAAGATAGGAGATCTGTCATAGCAGAGCAAAGCAAACCAACAGTAGACCGGCAATAGCACACATTACGCAAGATACGCCAGGTCTAGGAAAGTACAAATGAAAGCAGGCTGCTGGATGCATCCCAGAAAATGGTAGGTGGAATGTGCAGAAATGTAAAGGGAAGGTCAAGAGGTAATCCATGGCAGCCAAATATAATTCAACACCAAAGGCACCACAATAGTAGTTCCGGTAGTAAAACACATAAGATACCCTGTAGCTACGATCGTACATACACACCCTATGACATCATCGGTGTTCACAGCACAATAGTATAAAGTGTGAAAGCACCCTACACACACCTGTGAATTCCCAAACACTGCACCATAGGTGTAAACACACGGGGAACTTTTAAAATGTACATGTTGGGAGCTGCCATAGCTGTGATTCATCAGCATGTGTTAGAGACTGACGGTGTTGTGGAGGAGAAGAGTGTTCAGACCAAGGGTAACCTACCAGGGGCTACATGATCTGGAGATAGTAGAGCATTACAGGGTGGACAGGGACATCTTACAGCAAATAGTGGAGCTGTGCCAGCCACGCCTGAGAACCAGAAATAACAGAGGGGAACCCATCCCAGTGGACACAAAGGTATGTGTAAGCATGCGAATACTAGCCACAGGTACCTTTCAAAGGCCAACTGGAGATATAATGGGGATCGCACAGGCATCAGCATCCAGGGTGCTACACCAGTTCCTGGATGTCATGTTACCACATGCCAATGAGCATATATACTTCCCCCAAACTCAGGAGAGTTGGCCAGCAATATGCGTCACTTCCACTGTGTGGCACACTACCCGGAGGTAATGGGTGCGATAGACTGCACGCACATACAAATCAAGTCACCACCCGGTGAGCATGGTAGGCGCTACATAAACCGCAAGGAATTCCACTCCATCAACTGCCAGGTCGTGTGCAATGCCCAGGGCATTATCATGGATGTGTGTGCTGGCAGCCCTGGAAGCTACCATGACTCCCATATCTGGCATGCCTCACTGCTGTATCAGGTATTTGTCAGGGGGGACATCCCACATGGCCACCTTGTGGGGGATGCTGGCTATGCACTGGAGCCATGGATGATGACTCCCATCAGAAATGCACAGACACCCATGCAAGAATGCCATAATGAGGCACACGCACAAACCAGAATCATCATAGAGCATGTGTTCGGGATGCTGAAATCACGGTTCCAGTGCTTGGACACATCTGGTGGAGCCTTGCAGTACTCTCCAGGCATGTGTGACCACATTGTCATAGTATGTGCCATGCTACATAATATGATCCTGCGGAAACAGCTGCAGCAGGGACAAAATGGTGAAGGCCCTCATAGCCCACCACAATTGCCAAAGCCAGCACAGGCACAGAGGGATTCAGACCATGAACACACTGGGCCAGCCCCAGTAGGCAGATGGAGGGGTGCCCAATATACCTACGCCTTGGCAAAGAGGGAACGTATAGCACATACTCTGACAGTGTAGGCCCCTACGGACTGACACACCTCTCCACCTGCACACATAGTAAAATGGATGGCACACAAGCACGACCACCTGTAAATTGTAATGTATAGGTGGCCCACTGTGTGAATCCCACATAGGCAGCCCTCAAACATTGTACACACAACAGCTATAGGAACAAGGAACGTCAACACTTGAACAGTACATGTGCCTATCACCATATGGTGGTGCTGTGTGTATAGGTTCCCAGGTACAATGGTAGGTTCAAGGCCGACTGTCAGAGGCCATACACTAAATGGGGCAAACAGTATCCGCTGTCGCCACAACATCGAGTAACCAACTGTCGCATAGAGGAGCAGAGGCAATCGTGGGAGCACATGTGTGTAAGCACTGTTCTGCACACACTCAGCAAAGAGTCTCTGCTGCATTAATGAGGGGCTGCACATAATATAATCATGGATGTTGTGTCAAGGCATGTGGTGTACCCATGACAGGTATTCGTCACCCCAGCATGCTCCACCCACGGTCATTTGAAGGTGTAGCTCAGTATCATGTGTGGCTCACTGAGATATACATACCCACTGCCGGAGCACATCCAGTAAACATCACATGGACATACCATTAACTGGACTCATCAATATGTAAACTAACTGAGTTACCCATGTGAGTGCAGTATGGAGTAACAGCTGTAGTATACTCCACGTACAAAATGACATAACACGTGTACAAATCCCAGATGGCCATATGTTAAATGCAGTGACCATCGTGCATGTTCCTGGTCCCACGTCCTGCAAGGGATGTAATGTAATCCCGAAGGCACGAGTAATGCATGTTGGATGCAGGTCAGCAGATCATGTTTAGCACACTTTACTGGGAATATGCATTGCCCACTGCTGGTAAGCGATGTTTAAATATGACTATATGGATATGTGCGAAACAGGGATAAGCTACACCGAATATCACGCAGATCACAGTCAATGATGTCCAGAACAGGTGAAACCAGCATTATTCACCCCTGTACTAATAGCACCTGCTCTGAAGAGTAAAACGACCACTGCCAGGTGTAGAACACGCAATCATGTATAGAATCACCTAACACTATTGCTAGGCAAGATGTACCTATGGTAGGGTTGCCACCTCTTCAAATGACCAATGTGGGACATACGTCAGATGTCTGCAGGCCGACACTTACACCCGGCCAGTACAAAATGCAGAACTTCACTGTTTTGCCTAGATAAAAGCTCATTCTTGTAATGTTTACTTACTTATTCTGTTTCTAGAACATATAGGTGGTTCAGATACAGAATAACTGTTTATGCAACTATTACATAAACTATAGGAAATAAGTATATTCTAAAATCCCAGGACATTTGCCATGTTCACAAATATTTTGCAGGACACAACTGCCCAAAGAGGGATTGTCCCTCGCAGAGTGGGACAGCTGGTAACCCTAACTTATGGCAGGTGTGTAATGTGACAGGTACAGACACAAACGTGCGGAGTCCAGGAAACAGTATACACCAACAAGTACACAATGAAAGGTGTAGCTTGCCTGTCACTTTCCCCATCAGATATATATATATATATATATATATATATATATATATATATATATATATGTACACATATATACATATATATATAATACAGATAGAAAGGGCGATAGAGTGATATATGTTGATATATACGGAGTCAGCGATATCTGCAAATATATATAGATAGGTCAACGACATTCATAACACCTTGGAGGTACAAATAAATAGGATACCGCCAACTATGGAATGTGTAACATACCGACATGCGTAACCACGAGGCTGAAAGACCGAAAGAACACTGTACCGGAACAGTACAGCCGCGAGTAATAGTATGATGATATGAAGGGACATTTAGTTACCGCTGCCGGTGTTGCGGTCCACGTAGACACTGTGTTCAACTGTGTTTGTGAGCACCGTAGTCTGTGTATGTGTGTGTTGAGGGTGCCATGTGCATCTTCGTGTGACTGTAATGTGTGTGTGTGTCCGCATCATGTGTCTGTTAGTGCCAACTCATAGGTAGATCATTATGGTAGGTGTGGGTACAGCTAGCCATAGGCATATGGTTACCACCTGTCCCACATTAGGAGGGACAGCCCCTCCCTGGGCAGATGTGTCCTGACATAAAACATTACAAAGGGCAAATGTCCGGGATTGTAGGACATTAATATGTCCCATATATAATGTAATAGTTGCAATAAATAGTTATGACTGTATGTAAGAAACGTAAATGTTACATGCAATATGATAAATAGCCAAAGTCCCACAATAGGTGTGTATTGAGGATAAAAGTGTGTGCTAACCTGTGTACTGACCGTGGCTATGTGTTGGCCTGTAAACACCGCTGTGCATCCTGCAAAGTGTCCAACAATGGCCATATGAAAAGGTGGCAACCCATGGCAAAGAGGTTCTGTTACCAACACAACTGCAATGACTGCAAATATCTGGGACAGAAATACATGGGATAGCTGTCAGTTAGACATATCCCTTTACATATCACTGCAATTCCGGAGGTATTGAATTATCAACCTCACCTGCCTACTATATAGAAACCAATTAACAACGGCCCAATGTACAATCCCGTAACATAAGTCTACTAACTGATAGCTCTTTAATTAGGGACGGAGCCCACACACATATATATGGAATATGTAGAAATGCAAGCCCCACAAACCTGTATATGCTACGTACACCTGCTGACATCCCCCACACTAGAAACTATAGCAATACAGACTGCAATAACAGCACAAACATCCAGTTAGTCAATTACATCTGCAGAACCATCAAAATACCTTGTAAGAGATACAATTAAAGGCGCAATGCAAAATTTCAGCTGTTATATAATGGAACAAACGGAAATGTTACAGGTTTTTTTTGCAATAGTCCATTATCAGACGTTGGAATGACAGGAACACCCACATGTTGAACCACATACTCTAGCTGTCACACACAATCCATGGGGGACATGAATCCAAAGTATAATTGTCTCTATGCATAGCAGTTGCAATTACACATAACAAAACACAATACAGGCCGTCTCCTCGAAGGTAGGGCAAATGGGCAACGCCCAAGTGGAGAATTAAATTATACCCCACTGTTGGCGCATAAATTGGTGAATGGAGTAGCTGCTCAGCTGATATGCAAGTAATTAGTCACTCAGGAACACCAATTGGCGAGAGGAAACCACATGTTACAGGTATCGACGTATATAAGGATGACTTGCTAGACATTCAAACCATATGCTCATACAAACTACCTGTTTAAGCAGTGTGAGAGAGATAGAGACGAAAGTCCGTAATGATAACAAGGTATGTAGAACACTCAGTATGTAAGTTTATGTATAGCATGCTTTTTATTAATTATTTGCTGTATGTATAGCCTGGTTTGCATTAATTAAAAGTGTCCGCAATGCATAAAGTGGGAAAAGGTATTTATGTAGTGATGTCTTTCTGAGCATGCTAACGCATGTAGAAACTGTATGTCCAGCAGTGGGCCACAAGGTACACATCACAGACACCACAAGGGATGCTACATGAGGGCTTTAAACAGAACATTTCCATACAACCCGCAGTCAGTGGTAGGGTATGTCCAACAAGTACGTGCCATAGCAGGGGATAGTATATGTTGATATACTGTTACAGTAGGCATGTGTAAGGGCATATAACGACAATGACATGTCTAAGGCAGTCCCGCTGTGCAAGTATGCTTTGCATTATGGGATACTATGTGAAATATGTGTAATGTATAGTATTGTAGGTAGATATGTCAGATATTCTACACAGCATAACAGGCATATCATGCATACCAAAGGTATTGTCTATTGGCATGTACAATAACAGGATACATATGGCTTGTAGGCACGGGACATTGCAATAGCATGACAGCTAATCTAAATGGAAGGGCTACCAAGTAACCATGCACACAGGACATGTAATACCTTCACAGGTTCATAGTGGGGTACTAGGCAGTCTGGCAAGTCTATGTGTAAGCACAACTACAGTGTTCACACCAGTGGCACCTCTCTAGAGTAGTGTCCTGTGTACAGCAGAGCCATGTGTTACCTGCACCTCTGCACAGTACAGCCACTGCAGTGATCCCTGGCATACATGTGTCTCCCAACCACCAGGGGAGGTATCACATGAACAGTGTTACTGAGTGTCCCTGCGTGATGTACATAGGACTCATGTTCCAAAGTAAGGTGAGTGACTGGTTTGGGAATGTAACCCTCAAGCACATCCCACTCATTGTTGCATGTGTGTACATATCCATGAGCATGTTGCTCACAGTGGCTTTTGCTTATGTCGTGTATGTGGAGTATATCCATTAATATTGTTGTGGACATGGGCCCTGTCTGTTCAGCAGAGGTCACCCCTGAGTATGTAGTATGCAAATGTGTACAGACATGGTGTCTGTAGTTCAGCCACATACTTTAACTGTCGGAGCTCAATAAACGTCATGGCGTGTTAATGGTGTGGTATGTAAAGCTGTAGCTGTTGTGTAAGGTACACCCTAAATGGGGTGGTGTACCCTTGAATGTGTGTAGATGTCTTGAGTTCAGAGGTACAATGGGTGCCTATGTACCAGCTACACACCCAGTACAGATAAGTGTGGCCACGTAGAAGGATATCCATGCCACAGTGGCAATATGGTAACTACAGGAGTGGGTGCAACATACGTGTGTACTACAAACATGTACAATGTGACATGTATGTAGGGGACTACCACCTATGTGATAGTCAGTGGGTGAATGATGTAATGCAAAGGTGATGTCCATGCACCTTGTGTCATGCAGCTTGAGGCCATGATATTCTTATCAGGTATCTGTCACAGTGACACCCATATGGATGGAGTCAGTATCAGCTGGTGGATCAATCATGGTGCTTTGTATGCAGGGGTTTGTAAAGCTAGGCAGGGAAAGTCCCTCTGTGCTAGCCTGTACCTCAGGGAAGCATATACTGAACATGAGGGGCCCAATGACTGAGGACTGTGGTATGGCAAATGTAACTGAAATGCAGTAGGTACTATGGTATGTTACCCTCATTGTGTGTGTCCTGTCCATGAGCCACGTTGCATAATATCCTGAGACATAGGGTACGATGTGCAGGTGGATGTGTATGTTGTCAATACCAGAATGGAGAACGGTGCTGAAAGGCAATGAGAGGACAATGTAGGATGTGTGGACTCCCGTACCATCATCAACTACCCTGGTAACTGTATGAAAGGAGTCCACCAGGTGTAGGGGCCCTGCTCTGGCCCTAACAAGTCCAACCCAGGTGGCATCAAAGGACCGGAGTCCAACAATGTCTCTGTGAATGACGTCCTTGATGATATGCCCCATAGCCATGCAGAACAGTCCAGTCAGGTATGTAGGACGATAGTCCCACTCGTGCATTGTGATGCCACCTGTGTGGAGTGTGATAAATGTTGCTGTGTGCCATTCAGGGGCCACAATGTCTGATACAAGGCTATTACTGAATATGGTGGCCTAGTGGGGAGACATGTCATCCAGAGGTTTGTAGACATCACAGCCTGGGACTTTGGAAGGTGACATGGGGCCAGTGTCCCAGGACATATAGAGTGCAGGTTTGTACTGTGTAGGTGTGACCGCAGGGACACCGCAATGTTCCTGCATGGATTGTGGCCCTGTAGTGAGTGAGAGGGTGTAATGTTAGCATTAAATCCATCCTCCAGCATGTTGCCAACATCACCTGGGTCTGTAATGTTCCTGAGTGACTGTTGTATGTGAGAGCAGATGTGGGTGTTGCCAATGACTACTGACATACCACCATAATGCCTTGTGGTACACCCGGGAAAGTGTCACAGTAATGTTTATGTAGCTAGTCTTGGAGTATGTGATGAGGGATCCCGTGGCCCTACCGAGGCTGACCAGTGAGCTACCCCACCCATGGGATTGTACACCACTGTGCAACAGCCTCCACCTGTTGTTGTACATTATGTCCATGGAACTTGACCACCAGAGTGGCGTCTGTTATCTTGTGTGTACCATCATGGCTCTGTGTGGAATAGCATGATCCATGCAGTCGTGTACGTGCTAATGAAGTGCACTGGGGTATGTTTCAGCATTTGTAAGTGCATTGTCCATCTGCACTGGTGTCATGACGTTAACAACTGCTGTCATAAGACGTGTGTAGTAGGTGTTGTAGTACTCATGTACTGTGTATGATGTGAAGGGTGTGGTGCCGGGATGTGGCTAACAAGGTTGATTAGCATATGATTGGAATCCACCAATGAGGGGATAACCCCAGGTGTGGAACAGCAGTCACATGTTGGTAGTGTTCATGTCAAGGTTAATGTTGGTCTTGGAGGTGGTCTGTATGGGTTGATCCAGCCAAGTGGAGGTTATGACTCATGGATGTGTCGGTACATGAGTGGCTATCCCAGTTAAGTGTGTGGTAGTGTCAGTCACACATCAGTAGTAGCTGTCTGAGGCCTACTGTCCAGTACACCAACAAATGAGGTCTGGTAACCGTGGGGTATGTTATTGAATCTGTAGCTTGTTACAATGTGTATAGCAGTTCCAGACACAGTTAGTTGCACATGGAGCACCTCTGATGCATTGTGCTAAGTAACTAGCCAGGATGTGTGTACAACATAGTGGGATATGGGAACACCCAGCTGTGGGTGTGCCGGTCCAGGTATGTGCCTGAAAGTTATGGTCTGTCTATAACCTGTCATTGCAGGTGTGCTCTGCAGAGCCTAGAGGCAGGTCCCAGTCACTGCAGAGATATTGGAGTGGTGCATTATAAGGCGTGCCTTTCCTGCGTGTGTCACAGAGGAAGATGCAAGCAATGTGTCACATGACCCCATGTCCTGCTTGCCAGTTCCCGTTCTGCCGGTGGCTGTTATTGGAAACTGTGCAAGACAGGCAGTATAGAAGCAGCAAGAGCCTTACATGTGATCTGTACTCCCAGGGCTGACAGGTGCAGGTCATCTGTGCCACAGCATTGTGTTTGACCAGGTCAGTCAAAGCGGACAGATACCAGATGCCTGTGGAATGACAGCAGAAGCATAGGCAACTGTTGAAGTGACACAGTCAGTCATTGTACAGTAGTATCAGGTCCAGATGAATGCATAATGCTCCCCAGGGCTAGGCCCACACCTTCAGGGCTACAACACTGGTGAGCTATTGCATGTCCCTGCACACGTAGTCTGTGAAGTGGCATCTCAGGGCAGTCACACTAACATGGAGAATGACAGTCACATCATACCTGGTGAGGTGTGGCATGGGTGCATAGGTTATGTTGCAGAACCAGTTACCCGACAGCAAGATGTAAGCAACTATCGCCTTGTGTAGCCTGCTGTGTGGAGCTGCAGTGTGACCGCCTACAGACTCACCTATGACTGGTGTGTTGTGTATGTTATAACACCCTATTGGCTGTATGTGATGGGCACACATGAGTCTGTGGGCTATAAGTTGGTGATGTTGTGTTCCATGATGGGGGCTACCTCTGGTGCCTACACAGAGTATAGAGAGGTACTGCACAAGTTGTCCTCGTATGTGTGGTCAGTGGTGGAGATCATGTGAGACTATGTGATGAGTGGGGTGTGTTGCGAATGTTACACATCCCCACATGACTGTCAGGTGCAGCCAGGGTTGGTGACAGCATTACCCCCAGCAGGGCTTCATAAGTGCATCCCCCACAGACTGTAGTGTCGTATGTTGGGAGGTGAGCATTGAATGTGTACATGAGACAATTGCTCTATTGCCACATGTACAACATATCCATCATATAGACAGGCAATAGCACTGGTACGTGACAGTCGGACATGCCTGTATATACAACCATGTCTCACAGGATATGTGCGTTACATGTGTACAACAGCTGTTGTACCATAAGCAAGCTGGAAATTTTAGGACAGCCAGTGTACCTGTGGGAAATGGTGTGGAATGGGTGCTATATCAATCAGTAGCTCATGACATGCTCAAGTTCTGAACAAGTGCCTAGCATGACCATACAATACATATAGGGTGTTGGATAATATCAACCCACAAGTGGTGACGACAGTCATAATGGGTGGCACCTGCTGAGTATGGTGTGCATGTCTATGCACCATTATCACTGTAGATGTTAGCAGTACAGATGTACAAGACAGTACGGATGTTTGATTACAAATACCTCTGTATGTCACAGGAGTGTTCTACCAGTGCCTGTTGACAGACTGACAACTACAAAAGGTGCCAGAGTGACATGTGCATATCACAACAGTGCCAGCTACAGTAGAACAGGGTAATGTGTTGTACTCCACCCTCATTGTAGCCCATACCACACAGACAAATGTTAGGCATCTGTGTATGTAAGGATGTGAATGGCCATGACCTATGAGGAATAGCTGTGTCAGTGTTGTGAACAACATAAAGAATGGGCTGTGTCGGTGAGGTGTGTGACATATGTGCACATTCTGATGGATGATATCAGCATTGTCACCGCTAGGTGAACATCCCTGTACCCATTAACTACCACCTAGGCTGTGGTCAACATTATGGACACTGTGTAAGGGATGGTGCTGTGCAGTACACCTCCCTGCCTTGGTGAAGTCTCCAGGCCCCTTGGGTAGTCAAATGAGGTACCCATGTCATTACAGGGTGCCATCCATGAGCATGGAGATCATTGGACAGGCATATACAGCACTGGGGTGACCAATATTGGATCACATATCACCTTTAAGGGGTAATGGCCATGCGTGGATGGGCGATACCAGCCTTCACAATCCTCACCTCCACTACACAGCATGCTGTCTACCTTGCATAAAGACATTTGCTACACCATGATGATGGACGTGCTACATGTCCATATCCTGATCTGTAAGACAAATGTCATGGACAGCCACCGTCCTAATACTAGGATCGCCACATGCTGGACAGATCCCTGTGCCATACATGTGACATACTCCCGCCAAACCATGCAACCCTGTCCATCAAAGCTGCACATGTCATCCCAGTCATAAATGGTGTGATGGCCACATGGTAGATGTAGTATCAACTGTCTGAATCAGTAATGCAGCACTGATGCACCTCACAGTGGCATACTGGCTGTCTGTTACAGCTGGGAAACCTTGCCCATACATGCTATGGTTGATAACCATCTCTGCAAATGACGTCCGACTAGCCATTGTCCCAGGTCTATCACATGTGCAACACAGGTGATCCATGGCAGGATGTTGAACAGCTGTACAGTGCTGTGTAGATGTATATGGCAAAACACATACATGTGCAGGTGTCCATGCATATGTGTGCATTGTCACTGCTCAAGTCCATTAAGGCTGTGTCTGTGTTGATATGTGACATATACACAGCATCAAGGTCAACAGCAGTACCCTGGACACATCCAGGCATGTGCAGATAGGTAAGAACACCAGTGCAGGCAAATAGACATGCCCACATCAAGACAGCATTCACATGGAGTATGAACACTGTAATGAGATGACACACAAATATGGTGATGATATCCAATGCATAATGGGTGTTACATATGTGTGACACAAACACGTCAGTCGTGTCAGTGCCATGATGATTTGCAAAGATTACTGTGCAGATGTACTAGATGTCATAGAAATGTATGTGCAGCAGTATCTCTGTACATCTCTGAAACTGTGACCTGTCACCATCATTATGTCTTACAGATAATGCCTTGTACATGCCTTCCAGCGTACAGCCGCCAGGAGGATGATGTCTTCATCCTGTACCTCCATGAGAACTACGAGGTGTTGTTCAGCCATGTGCCACAGCATGCTCAGCAGCGGGACGACCTGTGGCAGGATCTACGCAGGAGGGTGAACAATGTGGGTGACCATAACCGCACCTACCAGCAGGTGCGTTGACACTGCACGGACTTGATATGACATGCAAAACAGCGTGCCACTGCCATCACCAGGGAACAAGGTGGAACAGGTGGTGGACCACCAACCCAGCCCCCACTCACACACACCGAGGAGCTACTGGCCAGTCTGGGGACACCCTCAGAACAGCATCCACACACACTAGCTGCCATCGTGGAGGTGGGTGTCTCCCAACCAATGAGCCTGGAGTTGCCTGGTAAGTCAGTACTGCACATATGGCTATTATATCCCATTTAGTTGCATGTGTCACTGTACATTATGTAAAGTAACAACATATGCAAGGTATGTGGACACACATGCTGCATACTACAGTATGCTACCCTGTGTATGCACACATGTGCATACTATATGCTATTATACAGGCAAATGTGTTAACATGCAGAGTGCACCCTGTGGCTGTCAGACAGTCAGGGATAATGTTCATACTGCTGTGTCACCCCTATACAGGTACCTCTGGTGTGCTGCACAGACATGAGTCCATTGCAGGTGAGACTGTCATCGGTATCAGGCATGTTAAAGCATAGATCTATTTGCCATGTGGCCAGTTAACAGTTGCACACTTGATGTTTGTTCCAGTCACAATATACAGGCCGCATCACCCATCATTCACACAGGCCACCCATGTGCAATATATACAAATGAAATGATACATCGACTAGAAACCACAGTAGTTGACATAGCTACATGTGTGGTCAGCTGTGCATACAACAGTGGAGGTGTTCTACAATAGAGGCATATGTAGTATGCAGTGGAACAACATGTGTGGTATGCAAACAGTACCACACAGTGAGCTGTGATATGGGCAGCCCACAGGTGTCACCATTGTGTTATATGCCCCTGCATTGGGTGCACACATTGTGATGTGCCATTTGACATGTCCCAGACACGTAGTGTTTTGGCTGCAATATTGTCACACTATCCCAAGACCCATATCCCACATACCAAACATACAACCCATTGTCTGCATAGCCCTGTGAATGGTGACATATCTGACATCTATGGGTGTATGTCATATGGGACAACACAGACATGTGAGATGGCCATCACACACATTTGGTCAACACATGTGCACACATGGCCATGGAGGATGGCCAGAGACACGTAGCCACACATTAGATGTGATGTGTACACACCCTATTGCACATTGTCCACACATGGTCCAATTATAGCCTTAGTTGACTGATTATAGAGTTGATGTGGTACACTGGACTTCCTAAAAGCCTGTGTACATCTAGTGGAGGTGTCACTGACATCTACCATATAAGATCTGTTGAACATCATGACTGTGTCATAGCATGACAGTAGTCACCTGTACAGCTTCCACAGACATTGACACCACATCAGGCCACAGATACTGTACATTTCCCTTGCTGCTGTAGGACATCACTGTTAGCTGTGCACCTCGTGTGTGTGTGATACATCAATGTCATGTGGGAAATGGTGAATTGACATGTCCACTATGTGTGGACATGGTTGCCAGGCAGCTAAGACCCTGTAGTTGTGCAGGGGTGTCATCTGTAGGTCCTCCACTGACCTGTCACTTGACACAGCATGGTTTGGTGTGTATACACCTCAGCATCGTGGGTCACAATCCACAGTTATGTCATGGGTATGCATGCAGTTATGGCTATGCAATGTGTACATATTATGCATTGTACAGCAATATAGATGCCTCATGATGCCATGCAATGGCACAGTGTCTGTACTTCACACTGTATAGCAATGTAGATGGCTCACACTACCCTTCCATGCTCATGCACATTTGCTAAACATGATTCTATCTGTAGGGCATACAGACAACACCGCAATGTGATGCACATTACGATGCTGTACATGTGTCAGGACACCATTGTGTCAGACATGTATGCATGTTAATGCACACGTCAGCAGATTACATATCAAGGTCACATCAGCCATGTGTACTGTTATCCTGTTCTGGTCCACATGGTGTATCACGGGGATGCATGCATACTACCATGATTGTGTGAACTGCATGGCTACTGATATGACACCTGCATGCTGTAGTGTGCACCCCAGGGAGGTATGCTTACTAACACTATTAATGTCTGAGCTGCATGCCCTCTGCCGTATCGCAGGCATGCTGCATGCCATCTGTCAAATCACATGCATGCTGTGTCTGTGTGTGTGTCTGTGTGTGTGTGTCTGTGTGTGTGTGTGTCTGTGTGTGTGTGTCTGTGTGTGTGTGTGTCTGTGCGTCTATTGTAATTTAGAGTCTTTCTTTGCATTCACAGGTGATGTAGGTGTGTTACCCTCCTGCGGTCTATCTGATGTTAGTGTCCCCACAGATACTAGCAGTGATGAACATATGCATGAGGTACAGGCAGGGTTGTCAGGTGCTGAATCTGTGACAATGGTTGCCATCCCAGCTATGTCCCCCTCTTCCCCGCACACAGTTCTGCTGCCAACACATACCGCATCACCAGTGGCCATAGAGGAAGGACAGTCAGCATCTGTTAGCATGGAACAGGAACATGTGGGGGCTACAGAAGGTGTGTCTACACACCATGGTGTCAGTGTAATGACTGCAGATGTCCCACACAGGCATGTGGCCAGTGCTGCTCATAGGAGGACCTCTGGCAGACATGTACCTGCAGGACAGAGCGCAGCAGCTGGTATCACCAGACGCATGTTCCAGACTGTAATGGCGGCACAGGCATGTGCTGAACAGCAGAACAGAGAAGGGCAGAGGCTGCAGAGGGCTGCTATCCATAACCTAAATGACAACATCCAGGCATTGGCAAATGCTCAACAGCAGATTGCTGATGTTCTGGACAGGCGATTGGGTGACATGGTCAGAATCCTTGACAGTGGCATGGCAATCCGTGAGCATGAGCTGTCTGTGCTGGAACATCTGGTAGGAGTGAGGCGTAGGCCATGTGGATGTAGGGCAGCTACACCACCTAGTGCAGGTCAACGTGAGCGTGCCACCTCACATGCCCACTCCCATAGTGCTGGTAGCAGTAGCAGTGCAGCTGGTGCTGCGCTGTCCACACCAGGACACAGCAGGCCACGTGGACATGGCCCTGGATGTTCCCAGCGGGGACACGGTTCCAGTGGACATGTGTCGTCGGACAGTAGCCAAGCTGTACCTCCACCTGGTAGTGCCCGTGCAACCCCTGGCAGGCACAGGTCACGTGGCCATGGCTGGACACAGTGAGCTGTAGAACCTGGTCTGTACAATCTGGAGCTGTCAATAATACCACGTGTAGGCCTCACAAACGGCGGAACTGTGTGCACACATACACGCACACAGCAAAGACATCTGTAGGGCACCACAACACCCACATGCATACTGAACAGACATGTCCAATCGTATCACTGGCCCTTACCCACACACAAGATGTCATCCATTGTTGCAGCCTATGCCCCTGGCAAACATTATCACCCTGTGCATATGATGAAGCCTGTGCCACATCCCTATCATCCACACCATTGGTGCAGGGACATGCTCAAATGCTCTGATGCACAGGGTGAACAGAATAGTGAGAAGTGTATATTACATTAGTTGTGTAAGAATAGCGAGAGAAGTGTATATTACATTAGTTGTGTGTGAATAGTGAGAGACGTGTATATTACATTAGTTGTGTACTGTTGACACGCACCAGACATACCATGTAGTACAGGCTTAGCATGCATTGTTAGATGTTCACAGTATGTGTCTCAGTAACAACAGTAACAGCTTGTTGGTAATGATGCCCTGGTTCCCTCCTTATGGTCTACTTGAATGTGCCTACAGGTAGCACTGTTTGCAGTCTCCCATGTGTAACTGTGGAGTACTCACAGGCACATATGGCAATATCAGCATGCTATACATAGCCTCCGCCTGACTGTTGGAAAGTCTAACATAACCCAGATGTCCACACATGTACTGATCCAGAAACATGTGGGCAGTTTAATAGGCTACAGTGGCTAGAGATGTGACATCCATACCAGGTCACATCACAGGTATGTTGACATGGTGCAGGGGTTGTACGTAGCAGTCCCGCCAATGATAATTTTAGAGGCCACTTGATAGCATGAGGCCTCACCGTGTAGCAGTAATACCCTGTCACATTACAGGAACATGCTCACACTCACGGGGTCAACAACACTATAACGCACACCCCATAGTGTTGAGGTGAGGACCCTTGCCTATGTGGTCATCACCATTACAGTACTGTGAACCCACACAACGCGACTCAGAGAAAGAACATGTACAGGTAGCCAGTGCAGCTGAGACCAGTGGCATCAACAGGGTAGTGGACTGCATCACCATGAGGGGTTAGGGATCCTGTGTGTTCTGTATGGTAGCATACACCCTCACTCCATGCACCAGACAGCCATACATACCTACATACACATACACACTGTGGAGACCACAAATGTCATACACCTATGGATAGCTGATGTGTGTGATACACACACCACACCTGCCTACGTCATGCTTTCCACACTGCAGTATGTACAGATCACTACAACAGTGTACAGGGGTGTGTAACAATTTGGATGTATTCCCCTCCATATGTGGCATATATGGTCACACAAGCAAACACACATGGCAGTACTGTGAATGATACACCTACTATATGATGATATGTCTGACAGATATGCAGCAGTATTGGCCGCATTATGTGTACCAACGCTACCTTCGGCAATTGTGCTGCTATATGCACACGGGAGGATGTAAG